>NC_052233.1:11124014-11424014 GCF_013401445.1 Tripterygium wilfordii | reverse complement strand
CACCGCCTAAAGTGCATGCTATTGAAATGAATGAATGAAATCCTCAGGGATTGAAAACTCTACCGGCTGCATTTATGGCTTCTGGTGCATAAGTGGATTATGGTTTCCATGACTGCTTTAAGAATTAAAGTTTTCAATTGTAGATAGGGAATCTGCTATTGATAATGTTAGAACAAGCCTTTTATTTGTTTGCATGAGTTGGGATTCTTATCAGTTGCAATGTAGCATGCGATCCTTCTGGGTCTGTTAGTGGCTGACAGATTCGAGTAGTAGTTGTTAGATAGGTCTTGCATCATGATTGCTGTCTACATGTCATGAACTTGGTGGGTCATGCTGGGTTCTGAATCTCCCAGTGTACTGCTTTTCATTTAGATATAACTATCATTATTGTTGTTGTTAATATTATTATTATTTTTTTGCCAGATTTTTGAGATTGTGAATCTAGCAAATGAGCTTCTCCCTCCTCTGCCACAAGGAACGATTTCCCTCCCAGCGAGCTTCAATATGTTTGTTAAGGGGTCTATTGTGAACAAGTCTCCTGCCAGTAGTTCTGGAAAGCAAGATGACATAAATGGTAATGGTCAATTGGCTTCAGCTCGTGAAAAGATATTAAATGATCAGCCTGAGCTTCTGCAGCAATTTGGAATGGATCTTCTGCCTGTTTTGATTCAGGTTGGTTTCAATCTTACTTTTCTATGTTTGGTTCATTGCATTTGTTTATAGTTATATGATATAATTGGTTATCTTCTCAAACCAGATATATGGTTCTAGTGTCAATAGTCCTGTTCGCCACAAGTGTCTCTCAGTTATTGGAAAGTTGATGTATTTCAGCCCTGCAGAGATGATTCAATCTTTATTAAGTGCGACAAACATTTCAAGGTATACTTATTTTGTAGTAATGATTGTGTTTGTGAAATAATGTGTGTGCGGACCAATTCTTATTGATTTTTGTTGATATCGGATCAATTAGTTTTTTAGCTGGTGTTCTAGCATGGAAAGATCCACATGTTTTGGTTCCTGCTCTCCAAATTGCTGAGATTCTTATGGATAAACTTCCTGGGATTTTTTCAAAGATGTTTGTGCGGGAAGGTGTGGTTCATGCTGTTGACCAACTTATCTTAGCTGGAAACCCAAATACTGTTTCTGTCCAAGCATCTTCTGCTGAGAAGGACAATGATTCATTGGCAGGCATGTCATCTCGCTCTAGGCGCTATCGACGACGAAATGGTAATTCAAATCCTGAAGGAAACTCCGTGGAAGAATCTAACAATCCTGTCTCAAATGGGTCACCTCCAAGTTCTGTAGATATACCAAATGTTAATACCAGTCTCCGCATGACAGTCAGCTCAAGTGCCAAAGCTTTTAAGGACAAATTCTTTCCTTCAGCGCCAGGGACTGTTGAAGTTGGAGTTACTGAGGATCTTATACATTTAAAGAACCTATGCATGAAGTTGAATGTTGGTGTTGATGACCAAAAGACCAAAGCAAAAGGGAAATCGAAAGCTTTTGGATCTCGTCCTTCTGAGAACTCTACTAATAAGGAAGAATACTTGATTGGGGTGATATCTGAAATGCTAACTGAACTAAGCAAAGGGGATGGTGTATCAACTTTTGAGTTCATCGGCAGTGGTGTCGTTGCAGCTTTGCTGAATTATTTTTCGTGTGGCTACTTTTCAAGGGAAAGAATATCAGAAGCTAATCTTCCCAAGCTTCGGCAACAAGCACTTAGAAGGTTTAAATCATTTGTTGCTGTAGCACTTCCTTCCAGTATTGATCACGGAAGTATAGCTCCAATGACCATCTTAGTTCAGAAACTTCAGAATGCTTTGTCTTCCTTGGAGCGCTTCCCTGTTGTTCTTAGCCATTCATTGAGGTCGTCCACCGGAAGTGCTCGTCTTTCTTCTGGATTAAGTGCATTATCCCAGCCTTTTAAGTTGCGTCTATGTCGAGCCCAGGGGGAAAAGTCTCTCCGCGATTATTCTTCAAATGTTGTACTTATTGATCCATTAGCAAGCTTGGCAGCTGTTGAAGACTTTCTCTGGCCGCGAGTTCAGCGAGGTGAATCTGGTCAAAAGCCCTTGGCAGCTGCAGGAAACTTTGAGTCGGGTACCACACCTGCTGGAGCTGACACTTCGTCTCTGTCTACTTCAACTCCTGCTTCAGCTCGTCGTCAGTCGACAAGATCCAGGACGTCTGTTAACATTGGAGATACATCTAAAAAGGAATCATTACAAGAGAAAAGCAAATGCTCTTCAAAGGGAAAGGGTAAAGCTGTTTTGAAGACCACTCAAGAAGAATCGAGGGGTCCTCAAACAAGGAATGCTGCTCGTAGAAGAGCTTCCCTAGATAAAGATGCGCAGGTGAAACCTGTAACGGTAAATGAAGACTCTAGTTCTGAGGTATGTTACAATTTACATCGCACCATAGTGCAAAATTTTGTAACCATGAAGGTTTGTTGAATGTTGGTGTTTTTTCTGGTTTATCTTGTGGTTGATTTCAATAACAAAGAGTTGTGGATTATCATAATTCACTTTAGATTTGACTTAATTTGGTACTGGTATATACTATATTGTTTATAATTTGGAATGCACTCTTTTATGTCATGGGTTGAAAATGCATAGTCAATTTAAACATTTACAATAACAAAGAGTTGTGGTTGATTAGCATAATTGACAGTACGTGTAGCATTCGCCCCCTTATGTTGGTGATCTTGCTTTTCTAGTGATTTTCTTATTTTCTGTTACTATATCTTGATGTAGGATGAGGAATTGGATGCATCACCTGTTGAGATTGACGAAGCTCTAGTGATTGGAGATGATGATATATCTGACGATGAAGATGATGACCATGATGATGTATGTTGCCTGAACGCTTTATCTCAGTTCCATTAGTAGCCCACAATGTAGGATATGAAACCCGAACCCCTATCTTTATTGTTTTCTTTTTCCTTTCTCTCCTTTAAGTGGTGTATTGGTGAAGATACCGTTTGGTATTCTCAAGTTAGTTGTGTGCTCTGTTTGGGACATTTTGAATGAATGGAGTTAATTTTTGGGCTGCATTTTTGGAGTTCCTAGAGAATAGTTAGGGAATTGGAACATGCTGCCCTGCTTAAAAAATTTATGGCTATTACGTGGAGCATTTTCACATTGACGGGTGTAAAGATTTTTTTGCTTGTTCCTTTTAGGATTAGCTGAAAAAGATTCATGATAGGAAGTAAGCGAAAATTGTTAACTTGAAGTGTGAGGAATAGATGTGGATTTTGTGGGAACAAGGCAACAAGGCAACAAGCCTTTGTGCTTTGTAATGATTCTGTAAAGCTTGGAAAATTTTATTTAAAAAAAAAATGCTTGAATCCAATTTTGAAGGTGAATAAAATGGATCAAGGTCCTATGGGTATTGGGTAGATAAAGTTGACGATAGCAAGGTAAAATCTTGCTTTTTTAGGTGTGTGTTCTCTTTCCTTTTCCCCATTGCCTACCAATAAAAAGAAAAAAAGTTGAAATATTGCTTTTACTCGTCTCTTAGGGAGAAAACAGGCAAGTGAATTAAATAGTGATTCTCTTCTTTCCTATTTTTTAGATGCATTGAAGTTCTCTGTATAAACTTGCAAGAGCAACAGTGTAAATTATTCACCTTTGTTTTTACAATTTCTCTTACTGGGCTATCTGTGATTTCCCCTGGCATCCACAAACAGTTACTAGGAGATGATTCTCTTCCAGTTTGCATTGCTGACAAGGTACATGATGTAAAATTGGGAGATGCACCGGAGGATAACGCTGTTGCATCAGCAAGTAGTGATAGCCAAGCCAATCCCACTTCTGGTTCTAGTAGCAGAGCTGCTACTGCCAGGGGCACAGATTCTACTGATTTAAGGGGTGGAAGTGCATATGGTTCAAAAGGTGCAATGTCATTTGCTGCTGCTGCCATGGCTGGGCTTGGATATGCTAATGGCAGAGGCATCAGGGGAGGCAGAGATCGGCAGGGACGTCCTTTATTTGGTGTTTCAAACGACCCTCCAAAACTAATATTTACTGCTGGTGGGAAGCAACTTAACAGGCATCTAACTATCTACCAAGCCATTCAACGGCAACTCGTGCTTGATGAGGATGATGATGAAAGATATGGTGGCAGTGGTTTCCTATCCAGTGATGGAAACCGGCTGTCGGGTGATATATATACCATCACATACCAGAGGGGAGATGGCCAAGCTTCTGGTGGGGGATCTACTTCTGCAAATACATCAAAATCTGCAAAATCTGGCTCTTCGAAGTCCAACTCTGATTCTCATTTGCTGCGGATGTCACTTTTGGATAGCATTTTGCAAGGTGAACTTCCTTGTGATATGGATAAATCAAATCCTACTTATGCTATATTGGCACTTTTGCGAGTACTAGAGGGTCTGAACCAGTTGTCATCTCGTTTAAGAGCCCAAATAGTTTCTGGGAATTTCGCTGAGGGAAAGATTTTGAGTTTAGATGAATTGGGTACTACTGGGGTTAGGGTTTTGCCTGAGGAATTTATTAGCAGCAAGCTCACTCCTAAACTGGCTAGGCAAATTCAGGATGCGCTTGCTTTGTGCAGTGGGAGTCTTCCTTCATGGTGTTACCAATTGACGAAAGCATGTCCTTTTTTGTTTCCCTTTGAGATCCGACGACAGTACTTCCATTCTACTGCTTTTGGGTTGTCTCGTGCATTGTATCGTCTTCAGCAGCAGCAGGGTGCTGATGGCCATGGATCAACTAATGAAAGGGAGGTGAGGGTTGGAAGATTACAACGCCAGAAAGTTCGCGTCTCTAGGAATCGAATTTTGGATTCAGCTGCCAAGGTAATGGAGATGTATTCTAGTCAAAAAGCTGTTCTTGAAGTAGAGTATTTTGGTGAAGTTGGCACTGGATTGGGCCCCACTTTGGAGTTCTACACTCTTCTAAGTCATGATCTTCAAAAAGTTGCTCTAGGAATGTGGAGGTCACTTTCTACTGATAAATCTTCTATGGAAATCGATGAAGATGAAGAGAAAAAGGGTAAAACCAATGATTCAGCTGTTGGTCATGGGGGTCTTGTCCAAGCCCCTCTTGGATTGTTTCCTCGGCCTTGGTCTCCGAATGTTGATGTTTCTGAGGGCAGCCAATTCTATAAAGTTCTCGAGTACTTCCGGCTGCTTGGGCGTGTGATGGCCAAAGCTCTTCAAGATGGGCGGCTTTTGGACCTCCCTCTGTCGACAGCTTTTTACAAGCTTGTACTTGGTCAAGTATGTTGATTGTACCTCCTGATTGGCATTTCCTCTCTCTGGGTTGCAAGATAAATGGTCGTGTATTCTTTAATTGGTTTTTATGGCTCTGATCATTTTATTGACCCTTGCAGGAGCTTGATTTGTATGATATTCTTTCTTTTGATGCTGAAGTTGGGAAGACTTTACAAGAATTTCATGCACTTGTTTGTCGTAAACAGTTTTTAGAATCACTAGATGGTGATAATTGTGATGCAATTGCTGAATTATGTTTTCGTGGGGCCCCAATCAAAGATCTTTACTTGGATTTTACTCTGCCTGGCTATCCAGACTATATATTGAAAACCGGGGATGAAAATGTATAGATTATACCCCTGTAATATTTTACTCTAATTTCTCTTTATTGTTTCCTCTTCAAGATAATTAGAGACATTATAATTTTCAGGTTGACATCAACAACTTGGAGGAGTACATATCCTTGGTAGTTGATGCGACTGTGAAGACTGGAGTTGCACGTCAAATGGAAGCATTTAGAGCTGGGTTCAATCAGGTAGAGTGCTGTCAGTACAATCTTTTAATTAGTTGTTCAATGAAATGAAGTCTCATGTTCTTTTGGACTTCTGCATCATTTGCATTTGGATAGTGATATTCTGACGTCTTGCATTGTTTATGCAGTTCTCATATCGTCTCTATGTTGTGACGTATGAATGTGGCTAATTACTTTCTCTAGTTGTGGTGGGACACTCTTTAGTCTTTGGTCCAATGGCATGCCCACTGTTATTGTTGATTTGTGCTTAATGATATAGATTTGAGTTCGTAAATGTGTGCTTTAGTGGCAACCCCTCAGAGGCTTACTACTAGTACAAGTTGTGAAGCTCTGTGCCACACTGTCCAAAGGGCGGGAGTTCTTATTCTTAACCCCGTTGAACAATAATAATAAAAAAAGTTGGGCACCCACTTTGGCTCCTTTATTCATGATAAATCTTGTTTTAGTATTTGAAAGAAAAGGAGCGGGGGGTTGAAGAATGTTGTACTAACCACAAAATTGAGTCAGAAATATTGATGACACAACAAGGTTCGGAGTTCTTTATGTTCCCCCAAAATCTTCGGATCTGCTCTAGTACATCCCTTTTCTCATGAGTGTTTCGATGGCCATGGTCTGTCTGCATGTTAAATATGTGCATTGTTGAATGCCAGAATGAAGTTATTTTGGGTACTTCCTTGTGGTATTATTTACATCACTTTCCCTTTGCGTATCCTGTTTTGTGCTCTTTTTGTTTTTGGCTTAAATAAAAATTGTTTTTGTTTTCTGTATAATGTCTCATTTCCTGTATATGCGAGTCGGGACTCATTTGTTGTCCTGCATGATGATCAGGTCTTTGATATCTCATCATTACAAATATTTACTCCACATGAGTCGGATTATTTGCTTTGTGGACGTAGGGAGTTGTGGGAGGTAATTAGCTTTTACACTTGTGTGAACTTGTGCTAAATACTATTATGATTGTTAGTTGATCATGAAACTCATGTTTTAAACTTTTGCAGCCTGATACACTTGTTGACCATATAAAATTCGATCATGGCTACACTGCCAAGAGTCCTGCAATTGTTAATGTATGCTTTTTACCTTACCTATAGAATTTGTTGCTAAGCGATCTAATTCTGTTTAGCTGTGTAGCCTATTTATCCTCTTGTTTATGATGTCTTTAGTTGCTTGAGATTATGGGAGAACTCACAGCAGAGCAACAGCAGGCATTCTGCCAGTTTGTGACTGGCGCACCTAGGCTTCCACCTGGCGGTCTGGCAGTGCTGAATCCAAAGCTGACCATTGTGAGAAAGGTATGCTGAGTCCTTTGATATTGCATACATGGCCCAAACAAAGTAGTGAGGGGACTTCTGTTATTCTCTAAATTTGTTTGAATGAATTGTTGAAGTTCTGAAAGTGTTTACCTGTGTCAAATGACTTTCAAATGTGAATTCTTGGTTTCTCAATTCAAAGAGAGATTTTCGATTGCCTCTAGGTTGTAATGATCTTGACCTAAAATACTTTAAGACAAATTTCTTACGGGAAAGTAGCTAATCAAGGTGTGCTTCTGTTCCCTTATCATTTTGCAAGAAATTTCACAAAACTGCTCTCTCAAGGGTGCAAGGAAATTGGTGTTTGGCTTGGCAATGGTTTTATTATGATAATAATTTTCACTGATAAAGTAGATTTAAGGACAAATTTTTTAAATGGATGTGTGGAATTCGCTGAGAAAAAGGGGGGATGGGGTGGGGGCACAATATTAACATTTGTTTTTAAAATGAATGTTGTGTTTCAAAGCCGGGGAAAAAGGGAGCTGGGGTTGGGAGGCACAATATGAACATGTTTTTGTTGTTTAAAACAGAAAAATGCAAGGTAAAAGCCGCCTGCTTATGTGTGGCATGGTATTCATAGTTGCAATTTGTGGTGCAGCATTCTTCGACAGCAGGTCCTGCAGCATCAAATGGAACTGGTCTTACAGAAACTGTGGATGATGACTTGCCTAGTGTCATGACCTGTGCTAATTATTTGAAGCTTCCACCTTACTCTACCAAGGTACCAACTATGTATATATATTACTGGGTAAAAGGTTGAAATTAATTTTGCTTGCAGTTTTATGACTGTTTAGAACTGCTGGTTATTACACATTTCTGACTGCTGACAATTTTTTTGCTTTGAAACAGGAAATAATGTACAAGAAACTACTCTATGCTATTAGAGAAGGACAGGGGTCTTTTGATTTGTCATGAGTTTTTGAGGCTAACTGCTCGAGTTTATAAATTATGTCGGAAACACTATCAATGTCAATTTTCTTAAGTGGGATTAGTTGGGCAATGAAAGTGTAACCTGTTCCTCAAAGAATGGCTTTGGTTTTCCTGCCCTAAGAACTTATTGGCATCAACAAGGTTAGTAGCTTCTTCATGGAGGCTGACTGCTCCAATTTTACTGGGGGGTCCTTTGTTATGTATTCTGATTCTTATGTGCTGTAAAGAATTTTGTAATCATAAGTACTTTAAAAAAAATTATTTTTTTCCTACTTTGGTACCGTGCCCTGATTCCTAAAATTTGTTCTAATTGTGTTCAGGTGGGATTGCTGCATTTGTAAAGATGAATGTGGGAAAGGAGCTCCTCATCTCCCAAGGCTTGTAAATAAATAGGGGAAACAAATTTTACTCGTCTTCTTTTGAATGGTATGGCATAAAATGATGTATTCAAAAATAAAATTCATTGGAATATTGCTGTGCCTTATATTATTTTTATTTATATTGGAATTTGTTTCAGTTATATTATGTATCCTGGTTCGTTTTTCAGTAATGATAAGATTGAAGGGAAATATTCAGGATAAGAGTCTATGTTACATATGTGATTTGGTCGAAGATCGAAGAAGGTTTTTTTTTTTTTTTTTTTTTTTTTCCTTCTGTTACATAAATACACAAACATCAGGCCCCCATGCATATTTCAGCCTGAATTATCAATGCTTCCCCTATCAAAACTCTTGCGGGTGATTTATGTGTTTATTCTTCTGCCCTATGATGTGTATTTTTGAAGTATATAAATATGGGTGTAATATAACATGCTTACATTTATAGGAAGGCCCGAATGCCCTAGTGAAGGGTGGTGATATATTCAGGCAACAAGGCTTTGTTTTTGGTATCCGAGGGAGAACCACTGCAAAAGTGTAGTATTTAACATGACGAATCAAACGATTATTTTTTTTGAAACAAAAAATAAATTCAACATAAAAAAAAGCACGGAAATTTTAAACGATTGGATATAAACTCAAAAACATTCGATTTTTAATCATGATAAATTTGATGTCCGTTTCAAACAACAAAATACCATTGGATTATCATTCTAAATAACATTTAAGATTTTTTTCAAAATTCACCAATGTAGAACCAGTGCCAAGTGCATTGAGACCCTTGGACTGGAGAACGGTTGAGATTTTTGAACAGGGGCAAATGGTTGGGGAACCAATTTGGGAAAGACAAACTCTTTTTCTTTTTTTTTGTATTAATGGATGAATAGAAGGTGAATTACAAATCATGAGATTGAATTTAAAATAAAGGTGAAAGAATTCTGACATCTACTTAAAAGATGAAACAATAATAAGGTTTTAAAACATTGAAAAAACTTCATGATAAAGTCCCTCTGATCTTTCTCTAATTCTTACTGAAGCCGCACTTGACTTGAACTGCCAGTGTCTTGGTGATATCTGGGCAACCATCATTGTTCTTGTCCAAGAGTTTTCTTTGAATTGGTATCTCACATTCAATCTTTCCCAAACAACGCTGCTCCAATTCAGAAAACAAAAAAAAAACTCGTCAGCCTACGTTTGGCTTGAATCGCAAGTAACAGGAATACGAATAACAATGTACCTTCTCAACAACTTCCTTTGTGATGGGGGAAGAGCAGTTTCCAACCATGTAGTTTCCACAGGAACCATATGGATCACCCCAGCTAGCGAACTCCACGGCCAGTATCGTCTTGTGATTTGGACACTTGAGGTGGGCTGCAGGTCTCACAATATCTACCACAGGGCGGATATGGCTGTTCTGTCTTGCCCATGACTTCACATGAGGTGGGTGCAACTCTGTCATGAAGCTGCAGATGGTATCTCTATCAACAACTAGGATCTCCATCGATTTTGGATCGGATGCCTCCTCTTCGAATACAACCAAGAAATTGTCTTTGGGCTTTATAAAAGCTCTTGGGATATGATATCTGGGTTAAAAAATTTCATATTAACATTCTGAAAGTATTTTATAGAGATATACATATAGTTGTTGACTAAGTATTCATGTATTGATACTGATATCGCTCGTCACTTACTCTGATTCTGAGGGCTTTCCAAGAGCGGAAAGAAAAGACATCCAGTGTCTGCCAATGCTGTTTCCATTGACCCAAACCATACCTTTGCCCATACCCGTCATTCGAATAACCACTGGGTTCTTTCCTTCTGGTGCATCAAAGCTTGCCTGCAACAAGAAGATGATCTAAGGTGAATGTTTTTTCTCTGATAAAACGTTTAATTATTATTATTATTAGC
Organism: Tripterygium wilfordii; assembly: GCF_013401445.1. Classification (NCBI taxonomy): domain Eukaryota; kingdom Viridiplantae; phylum Streptophyta; class Magnoliopsida; order Celastrales; family Celastraceae; genus Tripterygium; species Tripterygium wilfordii. Next base: position 11,413,715 of record NC_052233.1, on the reverse strand, counting down.
ATGAGATGTGACTCGAAATTATCTGGGTTCAAGTCCTAAGGAATAGTGGGTACCACTAGGTCAAGAGTTCTTGTTGAGATGGTTGTTAATAGAAAGAAAAACGAAGCAGTACCTTGTACCATGTAAGAGGTGGTCCAACTCCATTAGCTTTTGTCCATTCAACCTTCTTTGAGCCTTCCTTAGTAAATAAGGCAAGCTTTTCTCCATCCAAGCCAACCTGCAAATCGGACATGTCCAATTCGATTATGTTACACGTTTAAAAATTATGAGTAATTCTTTAACAGTAAAGACCAAACTGAAGGAATTCCATTGATACCTGATGTGCCCAACCATTGAATGTCAGGTCAAGATTCCCAGTGTTCAATCCTAGCAACTGTACCGCCCTAGGCCCGGTATATACGCGCTCCATATAGGGTCCGCTATCCTTCATTGATTAAACAAAAAGAGAAGAAGAAGAAACTCATTAGAATCTTTTCGAATGATTCATTAACAACTGCAAAAATTAAAATTTGAAAGAGCTATAAGCCTCCTTACTGGGAATCCAATAGTACTGCATAAGAGAGTAATCGTGTTGACCCCAGGTTTTAACTTGATTTCGTTTTGGAAGACAAAGCCCTTCACATCATGGCTCCCGTGCGCAGATCCTGGAGATCAAGTTCCATATTGACAGAGTGTAAACGAAGATGATATAATACTAATAGTCATGTACTTGTTTGTCTATGTACTTACCTAGGTATTCACCGTTAACAAAAACAATCATTGCGTGACCAAGACTTGGAATCCTTATGACTGGAGATATATCTTTTCGCATTGACAAGTCTCTTCGATCCAGTGTTATACTGTAGATTAGTTTTACGTAAATATGTAAGGTTTGTTTCAGCAGCATTCAAAGAAGCACTGGGATCAGTCCAGTTGAGTTTCTCAAGTTTTACGAGTTCTTAGAAGTGAATCGGAGAAAATATAAACTTACATTGTGGAGTACCAAGCATAGTCAGTAGTATCTTTAGTCAATCCGAAGAGCTCGAATGGCCTGACAGACTTCAAAGAGAATTGGTTTGGGATAACTTCTTTGTACATCTTCCATTGGAGATTCCTGTTTGCAATCTCTGATCTCACAAAGTTCCTTGAATTATGTTGTGCGACTATCTGTTCTACACCGAAAAGAGATGCATCATTCAAACTCAATTCTTCATCAGCAAATACAAGGCCAAATCAGGTATGGTCCTGTTGGAATGTGCTTAAATGAAATAAATCACCCTCACCCAACAGGTTAGCCTATTGGGTGAAATGTCAATTTAACAGGACAAGCTTACAGTTTTTTATGCTATGGGTTCTAGACTGAAGTCGCTTCACCCCAGCGCCCAGATTGTTAAAAAGCAACCCAATTTTATTAACATTAATGATATAAGCAGTCAGGAATTACCGTCTCAGTATTGTAAACCACAGTCTTGCAATCAGGGAGGATGCTAATGGAACGTTGGGGAATGATGTAGTTCTCGCCCTTGAAGGTAACAGTTTGTGGTATCTTGGTGTTGTTGTTTACCAGAAAAGCAGCACAAATGTTTGTTCCAGGTTGCTCAAAGTAAGTGGCCTGTAAAAAAACTTTTAACTATCAAAGAACATATCCATTTTGATTAGGCAACCTCCAGTCCTCCCTCCAAATTGCTAAGTATTCATTCAATTTTAGATGCTGACCTCTAGATCTTTACCAAGGGCTTGTGTACTCGAAACCCCCCAAAGCAAGGCCTTCTTGCACAGATTTAGTGCCCTGTGCAGGTCCTTTAGATGGCCCCATTTAGGTTCCCTTTGCAAACCTACAAATCCAATATCAATTTTATATGGGAAGCCTAGTTTCTCATCCCATTAAATATGAAGATGATCATAGCAATTTACCATATTCATCGAGAGGAGCCTCATCATAATATCGAGTAGATGTGAAGTGAGCAGATGTCCTACCAAAGTTTGTGCCTCCATGGTACTACAACAGCATAAAATCAAAGATAAAATGTATCAGCCACATAATTTACCTGCTTATTGTAGTCATCATCTTCATTTTTTGAGTTGGTTAGAGAAATTCCATTATTTTTACCATGTAGTAGTTGGTAAGAGTTCCGTTCCTTGAGAAGAAACGAGCCACTGAGTAGGCAATGTCTTCTGCTGCTCTTTGAGATGGTGGGTCTCCAAACGCTCTATACCTGTAATCATTACAAGATCCATTGAAAAATCATTAGCATCAGCTTGAATCCAAGACCTTTCTTGCTTGGCATGGTACCATAATCAGCCTTTTTTGTTCTCCTCTTCTCTTTTGGGCTTCATTAAGACTTTTGAATTTGTTAAATGGCATCAGTATTGTATATGGTAGTATACTCACTGAGCTGTCCAGTTCTCAGTCCACAAGGAAGGCTTATAAGGCTTATTGGGACCTGTAAAAGTATCTCCACAATGCCTTCCATTGCAGGAATTGATCTGCACATTCAAGGATGTGGTTCAATGTATTAAATGTGATCATTCAACTATACCAAGAAAAATAAAAGAACCCTTTTGTCATTAATTTCTTAGGCATCTGCATACTTGAGAATTTTTCATGAGAAAAAATTAATTACCACTGGATCTGGGGCATCAGTCTGCTTGCACATGACCCACGGCACACCAACGTCCATCCCCACGGCCAATTTCGCTGCCCATTGAATATAGCTACTCCCCTTTTTCCTGAATGCCCTTTGTATATGGTTGTACTCGTTTTCAATCTGTGGCCGTGATTTGTTAGGGGTGAAAATGCAAACATTAATAAAGTTTATTATATCGATAATGAATATATTTGAATGGAATCAAACCTGTGCCAAGATGATAGGGCCTCCTTGAGGAGCAAACAATTTCGCTCCCTTAATTTTTTCAATGATCATTGTAACGTATTTTTTCATGTATTTCTGCAAAGAAGGATGCTTCAGTTTTAACTAGTTTCCTACAAGTGATTTAAGTAGCCAACCATAGTTATTTGAAGAGCTGAAATTGATTACCTTGAATGGTTCATTGTCAGTGCGGAAAGTAATGTCGGGGACCTCTCTCATCCAAAATGGCAATCCTCTGAGAAAAGTTAGGCAAAGACAAAGTATGAGGAATTACTGATAGATGGTGAACTATTGTCTTGAAATGACAAGGAAATGCAGCGTGACGGTTGTACTAACCCGTGATTCCACTCGGCTTGGATGAAAGGCCCAAGCCTGAGAGTTACATACATATCATGCGCCCAAACCAACTTAATGAACTTTACCAGGTCATATTGTCCTGTAAAATTGTACTGCAAAAATGTACATATACATGAAAATCCATATTCCATAGAAAGATAACACTTAACATTTCACCTTGACATTTTATCGAATACCTGGCCTTGCACCGGCTCATGGACATTCCAGAATACGTAAGTCTGAATTAGGTTCAGACCACCCTTTTTAGCCCTCTGAAGAATGTCTGGCCACATCTGAAAAAAATTGAAATTCAACACATTAGACCAGGATTCATCAATAACAGGTTGAATTACAAACTGGGTTTTACTCTATTACATCTGGGGTGCTACGGGTGTAATGGACTGATCCCGAAAACAGAAGCACCCTTTTGCCATTGATCATCAAGGATCTTCCATCATAGGTCACACTACCAGTTGCTAATTTTTTTCCTTCATGGGCATTAATGGTGGACACCACCAGTAAGAAAAGAAGAGTGATGAGAAGCAGTCGACTTGCTGCCATTAGAGGAAATCCAAAAAGACACACAAAGCAAAGAAAGAAAGAAAGGCAGGCAACAATAGAGAATAAGAGAAAGATCAGGAGGGTGATTGAGCTCAAATATGAAACTCCTCTTCCTTTGGGAAGGATGAGGCTCCCAAAAGAAGCTGAATTGAAATCCCATATAGAAGGCAATGATATAGGAGAAGCTCATGGTGAATACAAGGTCTTAGAGGAAAGCTCGGAACACTCTGTACGCTTCATTGGTTCTCATTGGTCTTGGACAGGAGAGAGAGACAGTTAATGGGGGGAGTTGGAATCTCTAAAACCGGAGCTTTAATTGACCTTGTAAGCTAACAACAACTCTATTTTGGCGGGTGATGCAACTGAAAGTCTGAAACTTTGAACAGTCAAGTTTGTGTCAGTTCTCTCTCTATTTTTGGGACACCGAATCATGCCATTGGGCCAGGCCTGTGGTGGTATATCACTAGCTAGCCTATTGGAATCTAAGAGTTGGGCCAGGCCCATTATTACTTGTTAAGCGGTTCCTTAATCCATGGCTCTATTTGACATAGTGGAAATCTTTATTTTCAATGCTAGTGGAAATGCTGTGAAAAATATGATGAGCTTAAAGCTGGGAAATATGCTATGAGATGTTTGGTGAAGTAAAAGCTGACGCTAACGGAAAAACTGTTGAAATAAAGTATTATAATATTCTTTTTTATTTTTTTATTAAAATTAATCTAATAAATATAATTATTATTAAAATTAATTTTAAGTATTAATTTAATTAATCAAATATAATTTATATTTAAAATTAATTTTAAGTATTTTTTAATTAATCAAATTAATTAAACTTACATTTATTTTATTTTTTAATTAATATTTAATTAATCATATAAATTTTGTTACATTTATTGTACTTTTAATTAATTTATACTTTTTGTTAAAATATCATTAAATTTAAATCATTAAATAATAATACTTTATTTATGTATAAAAGTGTGGGACCCACACTTTAAAAAATAAAAAATAAAAAACAAAAAACTGTAGTAGAGTGGAAATGCAAAAGAGCTCCCTAAGGGGGCTTCTTTTACGCCAACGGATCTGTTGGCTCCGCTGTGTTGTTTGGCACAGCAGAAGCGGATCCGCTTCCACTTATGTTGTGCCAAATAGGCACCATGTGTTGTGAATTGTGGTTCAACCTACTTCATGCAGTGCAGGTAGTAAGTAGCGTGTAACTCACCCACCTATCCATCGAAAAATTGACAAATCCTGAGTTACAGGAAAACCACGCAACTCATATGGATCAGTTAAGACCTAGGTTGAGGCCCGGTGTAGGAAGATAACGTAGGGTCATATTCGCACACGTTAGGCTGAGCAATGACTTATCTCGCACATTGCAATAACGGAAATACTCATGGGACTTGAACTTACGACCTCTACTTACGCTAAGAGTTAATGCGGTCAAGTTCATCATCTCAGCCAACCACCCGTTATTATGATAATTGCTTCTCATTTTGCTATCTTGATGTTAAAAACTAAAGATGATTATGTCTTTCTTTGAATAATTTTTGTGATCTGATTACTTTAATTTAGAGAAAGAAAAGGAGATACTGACTAATTAGGACAATAATTCCAAAACGTTACAAAGAAAATTAAATAGGACATTGACATTCTTATAATTAGACAGACAATAGCAACAAGGGTAGATAAATCTCCCTTGGATTTATTCTTGATTGCGGTAGAGCGAGCTAGATGTGCTTGAGACGATGATCAGATGAGACTCGCCTCACCGTCAGTGAGAGGGCGGGGGAATTCTCGGGGACCTGATAGGGTTATTGAATTCACTATCGAAAGAAAAAGGGCAGCAGCCTGGAATGTGATACACACAACACAAATTCTGCAAATAATACATAGGTGGTGATGATGATGAGCCCCCACCACCACCAGCCGGAACATCTCTAGCTGCAGTACTAACATCCGCAATCATCATCATCATCATCAAAGTCGCGCTGAAAATCAAGAATGGAGTAGCTCTCTTGTTTATCAGAAAGGCCATGGCTGATTTACTTGAGAGAACTGTCTCTGTAAATGGATTATATATATATATTACATTTTACCTGAGAATTCATCAACATTTCATGATCCTTTGGTAAGTAAGTTGTATGTGGTTATGGCACATTTCATGTGTGTTTTGGTACGTTGAATGTGGTTAAGAAGTGCAAATTTCATGCTCAATTGGTAAGGATCTAATGGGCCAAGCCTGTACCCATTTAACCATCCGCATCCAAGCGTATGAGCCCAGCACAGTTGGGCCACAATAAATATTTGGGCCACCCTAAATTTCACATTATGGTCTGCATATTATCAGGAAGGTCCGTTTAGTTTATTTTTTCATTTTCTGTTTTCATATTGTTTTCAAGTGATTTTCTACTTCTCATGTTATCTAAAATGAATAACAAACATGTTTTCAGGGTTGTTTTCTGTTTTTCAAAAAATAAACGGAAAAATACATGAAAACAAACATACCAAACAAACCCTAATTTGCAACTAAAAATAGTATCAATTGGTTGTATCCCTGAGAAAGACGGTACGTGGACACTCTGAAAATGAAGATCAGTAAGAAAACCAAGAATACCCAAATTCAAGTGCAGAATCGCATTTGAGTCTAACACTGCTTGATGATGGTGACGATACCTAGTAGTCTAGGACGGACGGATCAGTAGTAATCGTTCTTTCAAAGAATACGTGAAAGCAAGGTGGAGCAGATCGTTTAATCCATTAGTTTGTGGGAATAGGTGTACGTAGAAGTGACATGCAAAGGTGACAGACAACATGGAAGAACCAACAGCTAAACTTTATCTGCTAATAAAGACATCTACATGTCACAATTTACCATCTTTAATATTGTAATTATATGTTTGACGAGTCTCCATTTGTCCACTTGTTAGGTCTGGTATAACTCGATCCAAGGTCCTCCATAACACTGGAGTATTGTCTCGATCCTATTAAACGGTCTTCACCTGTTGGGTCTGGCTAGCATAACCCAATTCAGGGTCTAGCATAATACTAATTGGAACTCCAAAATAATCCCTCTTCACTGCCAAGAAAACAACGCGGTAGCTTCCTCCCCCGGAGAGCTTTCAGTTTGGACCAAGTCATCATGATTGGCTTCGGACTTAAAAAGTGATCGACTGAATTTTGTTTGGTGGTAGCTAGTCATGTTGCTTTGATGGGTATGAATTGATATTAGGGTTCCTTTAATCCTAATTCCTGTGGGACTTTTAGTCGTAATGTGATATTGAACAAACATAATACATAATTAGATTAGGCTTGAAGGTATTTTTGGAAAATGATAAGTTATTTGTCATCAAGTTTTATCATGACGATATTATTAATAATTTGTTATTCGGACGTAAAATAATATGATAGAATAGGTCAATAAACCATCACTAGATTTTGGACCCACATTGTTCTGTTGCATTTATAGTAATAATAAGTTAATAACAACAATAATAATTGAGAAAACAATCTTTTAAGACCACCAATAGGATTTTTATTTTATTTTATTTTATCGAGTTGATTCTTGACATTCCATATAAATTCATGGGTCTTAAGTCTGAAATATCTCATCAATATTTTAGGATCACACCCCTGATAAAATGATAGTGAAACACTCTGATCCCGTGTAGGGAAACTCCCGAGAATACAATGCATGAGTTCAAAAGTTTACTCCGACGAGGAGGGGCCAAGAGACCGCGGCTACTTAAATTGGAGGTGACAAAATTTAGTCTGGTCTAGATGATCGATTATGTTCGACTTGGATTAAATCAAGTTTAAACATAAGTTATATGTCTGAAATTCGGGTCCAAAAACAAAATTTGTGTCATATTTCAAAAATGACCATAGTCCAAACATATAAATCTTGCCTGGTTAACTTGTTCGGACTCTAGTCCGAATTAGGTTATTATCCGATTTACTTGTTCGGATTTAAATCAATTTGGGTTTGATCAATTATGTACGTCTGAAATTCAATCCAGATTAAGGCCTGGACATATAAATATTTCACAAACACGTGATATTGTCCGACTCAAAATCAGTTTGGAATTGATTTTTTTCCACCCCTAACTTAAATGACCACTGAATCACATATTATTCTCATTCCAGGGCCACAATCATTAAATATTATTGCTAAAGAATCAAAAGTACATATGTATTCACCTTCTGGACCCTCACCGACCACAGATTGTGTCACAAATTAGGTTCTTACTTGTTAGCCCAGAAATTTTTCTTTATTTAGCTATAAGTCCCTCAAATACGTATAAATTGATAGACAAAGTAGACATTTTGACTTTGGGAAAGGGAAGAGCTATTTCGGAGAATCTCTCTCACAACCAAAGCAGTGGCTTCGCTGGCTGCTTCTCTCTGGTACGTCCATTTTGCGCTTTGTTTCTTTTGCTGCGAAAAATCAATCATGGAAATGTTGACATGTATTTGTTTCCATACACGCTAGTTTTTTTAGGGTTTCATTGTTTTTCTTTTTCGCGCTGTCTATAAAGTCTGACCGTGTTTTCATGGCCACTCTTCTCAAAAATCGCCTCAAAGTCTCCCTCTCTATGGTTTCGACTTGAGGTTTACTTCGATTTTGTTTTCCTTTTCTGCAATCCTTAATCGCATCTCGAATTTCAATTTTCACTGCAACTTAGGGACTCGACTCTGGTAAGTCTTAATTCTTATGATTGGATTTGTTGAATCTGGGTTTTTTAAAAAAGTTTCGTGTTTGGTTGAATATCATCTGGGTTTTTTCGAAATACTTGAATTCTTGGTGTTTCTGTTTTTTTTTCAATTAATTTTCAACTCAATCCTCTAATTGCTAGTTGTTCTTTAGTATTGAATAATCTTTCTTTTGGTGTTGCTAGATACCATTGAAGACAACAGTTGGCTTCCTCTGGCAATTGGTTGATAATCAAAATCTGAAATTTATCACCTTCTGGTTATATTTTACACTTCACGTTAGTTGATTTGCAATTCTGGGGTTATGGACGACGGGGAGGTTGATTTCTCAAATCAAGAAGTGTTTTTGGGCGCAAACATGGGGGATATTCCAAATTGCTCTATGGACAGTTTTTTCGATGAACTTCTCAAGGACAATCATGCTTGCAGTCATACACACACTTGCAATCCACCCGGCCCAGATTACTCGCATACACATACTTGTTTTCATGTGCATACCAAAATTCTGCCTGCAGCATCTGAGGATAAGGTTTCAACTGATGACACTGCAGAATCGGACGAGAAGAAGCCAAAGAAACGACCCTTGGGGAATCGTGAGGCAGTTCGCAAGTATAGGGAAAAGAAGAAGGCTAAAACAGCATCTTTGGAGGATGAGGTTATAAAATTGAGGGCTTTGAACCAGCAATTGATGAAGAGGTTGCAGGGGCAGGCGGCATTGGAGGCGGAGATCACGAGACTTAAATTTATGCTTGTGGATATCCGGGGGAGGATTGAAGGGGAGATTGGATCTTTTCCCTACCAAAAATCTGCTAATATGAAGTTGGGTAATCCAAATCTGCCTGGTGCATATGTAATGCATCCATGCAACATGCAGTGTAGTGATCAGATGTATTGCCATCATCCAGGAATGGAAGGCAATAGTGGAGAGGGTATATCAATGAATGGGCAAGGTTTCGATGGTTGTGAATTTGAGAATTTGCAGTGCATTGCAAACCAGAATTCAGGAAGCAAAGAGCTGCCCGGTTGTGGTCTTGGGAGTGTAGATACCAATGCCAATGCTTCTGGTGCCAAGAAGAGGAAAGGTGAAATTTAAAAACCCTCTTCTTTGTTTCATAAATGTCGGCGATTCCTTTCTATACCTTGAATTGGATTTTGCTTCATTTTGTTTAGCATCTAAATTTTGTTAGGACTTAGGAGCATGTGGGACAAGCATACATTATAAATTAAGGGTTCTTTATATTAACCTTCCGAGGAATCAGGAAGGCTGATGTGGCTGTTTTGAGGGCCTATGGCTATTGTTTCCCTTTTGAGCAGGAATCAAGATACGCATTTCAAGCTGTGCTTTAGTTTTTGCAGGGTCTATATGGTAACGTGTCGTTGAGAAGTTAGTAGCATGGTGTTCATTTCGGTCCAAGTTTAAATTTTATTTCTTGGGGTTGAACAGCATTTCAGTTTAGGAAAGCATTTCCTTTAAGAGCATTCTTTAACAAGTGTTCCTCCAGTCCCTTTTGCATGTGCACGTACATGCTCTTGTGTGAACAATTTGAGGTAGGCTAATGAATCATCTACGTGGAAGAGATATATTAAAAATTAAAATCCTCCATTATACAAATTATCAAAAAACAGGGGAGAGAGAGGGGTTGAAAATCAAGACTCTCACAATAGCATCAGGAGGTGAAAGTTAATGTTGGATGGTTGTCCTGAAGTACGGAATAATAAAAATGATAACCAAGCGATCTATACATGGAAGCTTGCAATCTTTGATAGCATGCTTACTTATTATATAACTTTTCTTAATGAAGTTATGATGCTGTATGGTCTGTTAGCCTGATTTCTGGTAAATGCATCTTATTATATTTTCTTTCTCCATATCTTTGTTAAATTTTCTATTTTGGCCGATACCAATTGTGGTTTTTCTGTCTACTCAATACTTTCTGAAATACCCTACTGGATAGGTGATAAGATTGGAGAACAGTTTTTCCTGGCATAAATCTAATTCTGCTTGTAATATGGTTTTTTTTTTTTTTTTATCTTTTCTTGCTGGTCATTGATCCAACCTAAAGTATCTAATCAGTTTAATGGTTTAACAAATGGTATGAATGGCGTAAACTGTATTTCCCATTGTCTGGTTTTGTTTTTTATTTTCCCGTTCTCTTGTATGTCAAGGATGTCTCGGAAGGGGCAGTAGGCTCTGGGACACTTATTGGTTGTTACGTTTGTCAATCACTGATTGTGATGTGGTCCATTTTTATAGGAGGGGCTCGTGCTGGAAATGCGAATTGATGTCCTTCTCAGGTGGCATTGTCGTTCGATGTTGGGGTGCTTAGTGCCATGCAATAATATTTGCAGTTTTTATTTCGTCAGGTCAGGTCGACCGATGTTCTTTATTTCATTTGTCTTTTGATATGTCTTCTTTGCCATCTCCTGGGTCCTCAGTTTCATTGCCTATCTATTTTAAGCAACCTCTGTTTGATTTGTTGCTTATCGAGCCGGGGGATCGGCCTCAAGCCTACGTTTGTAAACAGAACCTTGGTTTGTCAATAACTAGTAGAATCTGCAAGCACCTCCAGTGTAATGGTTTTCCATCAAGTTGAATTCATTTTTATAAAGCTCAGTGGGTAAACTGATCGATTTAGTAAAAGTTGATATGCAATTCTTCATTCATCCTTGATTGTTAATTACAGAATTTAGGAAGGTGGGATTCCTTTCATGATCAATACTGTGGGCTTTTAAACAGGTCAGCTACAAATATTGATCCAAGCTTGTGCATTTTTCGTGGAATGTTTGCAATTCAGTTCAGAATTTTAAACATTTGGTGTTTGATAGAGTCACCCTAGAAAATAGGAGATATATGATAAGATTCCTGAGAATTACAGCCCTAAGAAGATGAAATAGCAAACTGTATATAAACCCTAGCAATTCGAGGAGCTAGGAAACCTCCCAAAAGAAAACACTAGAGTCCAAAAAACTGAGGTCTCCCTCCTCAGCCCCTCCTAAATAAAACAGAAACCCAAGAGCAGCCAATCAGGATAAAACAAGTGCTCCCAATCCCATCAGGCCACGTGTCCACTCTTTTTATTCCTTCTTTTCTCATACTGCTTGACCATTGGTCTAACAGTGTTGTAGTTGTAATTTCATTTTTTTTTTTTTAATGGAGAGGGGATTCGAACTTTGATCATAAAGTGAGATTGATAAACGTCTTGACAAAGATGACAGATTACGCAACGGATTATCATGTCATTAAAAAAAAAAAACCTTTATAATTGATATATGTCATTGATAAAGACCACATAGATTAGTGGAGGGCAAAAGTAAAAGTGTTAAAATATGTGTACTCTCACCTGGCACGATACCAACACCCCAAAATAGCTCTGCCCTTTGTATCCTACTAAATCTATTGACCGTTAGTGTATATATATGCATTTTCTATATATGGGCCTCTTGGCCATTGTAAGTTGACTAAAATGAATCAAGTCTCCTTCTCTCTCCACTTTGTCTACTTCTTTCTAAGCTCTTCTACGTTTTCTTATCCCTCTATTTCTGCAAACACAACACAGCAATGTACAAAATTCTACAAGAAAAGGGCACTTTATCAGTTTATTTTAACAGATTCTTCAAATTACAGACAAAATATCATTGTTATATATAGTACCAGATTGTACTATAACCCCTTTACACTCTAAGTTTTCTCCAGAGGTCATCAATGGTTTCAGCTGACAGCTGACAAAAGGCACAGGGGTTATCATCAATAATGCCTAGCCCAAATAGCTTAACTCTAGTATTGACTTTCCCACTTAAAATAAGCCATATGAACAACTCTAACTTTGCCCAGAAACTAACTGCAGCTTGGGATTGAGTGATTGTTGTTTTTCTTTGTATTAAGAACAAAAAAAAATACCACATCACATCGATTAGACTTTACCGATGGGGTATACATGGACAAAACTCACTTCTATAAACACCAACTAGATCGTTTCCCAAGTTTAGTGACTTGAGTTTAGCCCATTTATTGTTGGATTTGGGAGGAATAAACCCTTGAAAATAATCTAATATATACACAAAAATCGAAATCCCAAAACAGACAATAAAATTGATTGTTTGGGGAAAGTGATTTATAGATTCAACTTGAGTTGAGGTTACATGCAACAAAAGGAAAATACGTACCGATCAACACTATCTATCGGGACAGAACCAATTTTGTTTTTTGAAACATTGAGGACATGAACGAGACATTTTAAACGTAAATAAAGTACATAAACGAGAAAACGATACAACTTTAAGAACATGAAATATGATTCAGCCTTATTATTCTTATTACTATTTTACACGACAGAATGAGTAAAATATGGCCTGAAGTAGAAAGTAGAAACACACTTGCACACACAGTCTAATACAAGAGTCAAGACATTTTATTTATTTATTCATGCACCAACATGATCTGCATGCGTCCGACTTCTTTGGCTCTTCAACTCAGCACTAAGTTTATTGATCAGAAGCCCGCAAATACCATCTCTCCAAGGTGAGACAATACCATAGAGCAGCAATCATGTGTGAGCCGTAGATGAGCAAAGCAACAAGCACAATCGTACACAAATAGACCACAGATTGGATAGCATAAACGTTCCCACAAGACAGCTTCCCAATCTTGATCTCCACGACGTTAACCATCGAAAGCGTCAGAAGAACAACTCCAACAAACGACGCGATCCCTGCCACCGACACCAATATGTCCCGGTTGTGCTTGAAAAGCCCGAATTCGCTATCTAATAGGTTTCTTGTGTTGAGGACGACTTTGCAAGTCGTGGCGGCGAGACTTGATAGGAGGAAGAATGCGAATGAGACCACCTCGTAGAGGATGAGCCTTTGTGCCGTCCCGGGATCGGCATCACACTCCTTCCGACCTCCCAGGTTGTGCTCGTTTGAAGATGCCAGTGATAACCCCACGAATACGGCGATCGTGAAGAGTGAATTCATGGCAACGATGTCATCTAGTGCTTTAATTTGTACATCGATAAATGTCTTTCTCTTCCTCTCCTCGTCGGTGCTCATTATATCGCTGAAACAAAAACAAATCAAACTAGAAAGATTGATATGCAATCAAATTCATGAATGAAGAACAGAACGCACATGCACTATTGATTAACTAGTTACTAAGGGGAAGGAGTACTCACCCAAATTAAATAAGCTCGATCGATCGAGAGAGAAGATTAATCAATTCTTGAGAATGATTGCACTTGTACGTAGCTATATTTATAGGCAGTGAGGTAACTAAGCTCCACGATTAATTGATTAATGGTTGTTAATTAAGCTCCACTTTTTGGTCTCCTTTTGCATGAATACTGCACCACTATTCTTAATTCTTGATTTCCAGCCATATTGGCAAAAACTGATGAAAGGAGCTTGTTTTGGACAGAAGGATCACCATTCGCTCACGCCAACACATGAAAGAAGTTCACAATGGGGGCCGGCTATTGTTAAAATAAGGAATTTTAACTTGAGTGTTCCAGTTAAAGTGTGAGACTTGAAGACTTTGGGGCCCAAAGGAGAGAGAAGTCATGCTTGGAAGAAACAATGAAAGGGGAAGTAAAGAGCTTAGCTCACATGGGAAGCTTAATAATATTCTAAAAGTCAAGGAATTGTGGGACCCGGTGGACCAATAAAAACATGCAAGAGATGTTTTAATCCAATTGAAGTAAAAGAAGAATGCTTGATATTCAAAATGTGATTCACGTTTAACCCCCATGTTAAACGACGATGCTGGCTAAACATTAAAAAAAAAAAAAATGTACACAAGCATATATAATACATGTGGCACGCCACATATGCATATTGACAGGAAAATTTCAAATTGAATTAAAAATGAAAAAAAGTGAGTTTCTACTTTTCTCTCACGTATTCTCTTTTTCTTTATCTTTTTCTTTTCTTAGTTTGAGATTAAAAAATTTAATTAAAAAAATTAGAGGACTTCTCAGTAAAATAAATCTATGTGACATGCTGAGATGGAATGCCACATAGATTATGTACACTTATATACAAATAATTTAGGTATGATTATCATTTTTCAATGTTAAGTGAGTCTTATATGTGTGTTTATAATCAATGACTATTTCACACGTCACATAAATTTGAGGATAAAAAGTAGGTTTTATTTTGGGTGGAGAGCCACATTCTCTCTAGTTTTTATTGTGTTCTTGTTTAGTTTTATGAATTCTTATTATTTAGCTTTCTTGTACTGTAATATGAGAAACTAATCCATTTGTTAGGTCTCTAATGTAGCCTAGTTATGAATACTCTGTGACTGTGAATTTGGTTATGCTAATTCAGAAATATTATTCCATGTTACTATTAATTTGTATGTTTAATGTTTTCAAATATCTTATCAATATTTGAATGATTTGATGTTTTAAAATGAGATCGAAAGGAGGTGTTTGGATTTATGCTTCAGATAATAGATATCATAAGTTGTATGAACCATATGAATATAAGGGCATGATCCATATGGTTGCTACATGATTGTTCAGAAAACTTAATATATTTTTTTTGATAACCATGAACAATAATATACAAATTTATATTTTGAGCATATAAAATATAAGCATAAACACGAGCCAGGTACGTACATACATTTTTCACCTAATAAAGTGTAAATTGAGCCAAAACTGAATGCGCCATCATTTCTAAAAGTTAGCTCTTGAATTTATTTATTTTTCTAAGAAATCCGAGCTGTTAACCTTTTCAAATGTGAATTCTAGCTTTTCTCCCGTTAAGTTGTCATGTGATTGTTTGTAGGATTTATTTTTTTTCACTCGTGGTTGCCATGCACGTGCATGCCAAAAAGGCCAGTAAAAAAGATTGAGAATTATTAACAAGGACAAGGTCATTTTTTTAAAAAATTTTTTAGTCGACAATAGTTTACAAATAAAACCTCGTACTTTTACAATGTGTTCCAAAAAGTCCTTTTACTATAAATGGGCGTTCAAAAAAGCCCACACATCATAGCGGAAATATCTTGGAATCTGTTTGTCAACCTATCACGTGCTTAATTAAGCCTTTCATGATAATTATTCTATCCAAATAATTGTTAGGCTTTAATTAAGCTTCCTATCATAACTATTCTTTCTAAATATCTTGCTTTCTGGGAGAGTACTTGGGTTGATGTTCCTCTTTTCCCTTTGGTGAGGTTTTCTTATGTTGTTGGTTAATTGGTTTGGATGTTCGGAAAATTTGCGTCTTATCGATTGTTCTGCGTCAGAGGATTATCTTTGTATGATTACTACTCACACTTGAACTTTGATGGTTTTCAATCGTGAAGCATTTCATATCTTATGGTTTTTTTTTTCCTGGCATATATCTAATTATGCTCGTGATGTGGTATTTTATAATTTCCTTGCTGGTCATTGATCCAACCAAGTATCTAATCAGTTTAATGATCTCACAAACAGTATGAATGGTGTAAACTGTATTTCCCATTGTCGGGTTTTGTTTGTTTTCCCTTCTCTTGTATGTCAAAGATGTCTCAAACGAGGCAATATGTTTTGGGACTTTTGAAAATCTCAACTATACTCACATCAAAGATATGGTCCGCATGTCTAATCCCAATCATTTTGATATCCAAAATGGCACGGTAAAGTGGTGCCCATAGAAAAGGGTTCTTCATATTAACCTTGTGTGAAATTGTAATAGCCAAAATAAGTCATGACCCCACTTTGACAATTTAACTATGCCATGTCAGCAAATCGTCAACAGTGCAATACTCGAAGAATACCCACTTCTATAAACACCAACTAGATCGTTTTCCAAGTTTAGTGAGTTGAGTTTAGCCCACTTGTTGGGCTTGGGAGGAACAAACCCGTAAAGATAATCCAATGTATACACGAATCGGAATCCTAAAACGGATAATATAATTGATTGTTTGGGGAAAGTGATTTACAGATTCGACTTGAGTTGAGGTTATATGCAACAAAAGGAAAATATGTACCGATCGACACTATCTATCGGGACAGAACCAAGTTTGTTTTTGAAACAATGAGGACATGAACGAGACATTTTAAACATAAATAAAGTACATAAACGAGAAAACAATACAACTTTAATAACATGAAATATGGTTCAGCCTTATTATTATTATTACTATTTTACACGACACATGAGTAAAATATGGCCTGAAGTAGAAAGTAGAAACACACTTACACACAGTCTCTAATACAAGACATTTTATTTATTTATTCATGCATCAACATGATCTGCATGCGTCCGGCTTCTTTGGCTCTTCAACTCATCACTAAGTTTATTGATCAGAAGCCAGCAAATACCATTTCTCCAAGGTGAGACAATACCATAGAGCAGCAATCATGTGTGCGCCGTAGATGAGCAAAGCAACAAGCACAATCGTACACAAATATACCACAGATTGGATAGCATAAACGTTCCCACAAGACAGCTTCCCAATCTTGATCTCCACGACGTTAACCATCGAAAGCGTCAGAAGAACAATTCCAACAAACGACGCGATCCCTGCCACCGACACCAATATGTCCCGGTTGTGCTTGAAAAGCCCGAATTCGCTATCTAATAGGTTTCTTGTGTTGAGGACGACTTTGCAAGTCGTGGCGGCGAGACTTGATAGGAGGAAGAATGCGAATGAGACCACCTCGTAGAGGACAAGCCTTTGTTCCGTCCCGGGATTGGCATCACACTCCTTCCGACCTCCCAGGTTGTGTTCGTTTGAAGATGCCAGTGATAACCCCACGAATACGGCGATCGTGAAGAGTGAATTCACGGCAACGATGTCATCTAGTGCTTTAATTTGTACGTCGATAAATGTGTTTCTCTTCCTCTTCTCGTCGGTGCTCATTCTATAGCTGCAACAAAAACAAATCAAACTAGAAAGATTGATATGCAATCAAATTCATGAATGAAGAACGCATGCACTATTGATTAACTAAGGGAAAGGACTCACCCAATTTAAATAAGCTCGATCGAGAGAGAAGATTAATCAATTCTTGCGAATGATTGCACTTGTACGTAGATATATTTATAGGCAGTGAGCTAATTGAGCTCCACGATTAATTGATTAATGGTGGTTAATTAACTACGTACATCCATCATTTGGACTTTCTTATCAAAATGTGCCTACATTTTACATATTTTATGCATCACTTTACACTTGGGTTTTTTGTTTTTGTCTCCTTCTGCATGAATACTACACAACCATTCTTAATTCTTGAATTTCCAGGCATATTGACAAAAAGTGATGAAAGGATTCCACTTTACCTCTTTATTTGGCAATTGCCAAATAAGATATTTAACTTGAGTGTTCCACTGTTCCTGTTAAAATGTGACACTTCAG
Source organism: Tripterygium wilfordii (assembly GCF_013401445.1). NCBI lineage: Eukaryota > Viridiplantae > Streptophyta > Magnoliopsida > Celastrales > Celastraceae > Tripterygium > Tripterygium wilfordii. The sequence continues at coordinate 11,395,907 of NC_052233.1, read as the reverse complement.
GACGCTGGAGCCCACGTGTTGAAATAAAGGAGAGAGAAGTCATTCTTGGAAGAGGAAGTAAAGAGCCTAGCTCACGTGTGAAGCTTAATAATTATTCTAAAAGTGAAGAGTTGTGGGATCCAGGGGACCAATAAAAGGAGAAGAAAATAGGATTCCTACAACGCGAAAACAGGAGATGTTTTAATCCATTTGAAGTAAAGAATAATGCTTTTATATCCAAAATGTGATTCGCATTTATTCCCCAAATTGATGCGGAGTAACGATAGTTGGAGAGTCACATTCTCTGTAGTTTTATGAATTCTTATTATTTAGTTTTTTTTTGTTGTAGTACGTCATCCCCGTGGAACTCCGACCACCCAATAAAGTACATGCAATGCGACATCTCTGATTTCAGAGATGCCTGTGACAAGCTATCCCAATTCACGAACGTCGCCCATCGAGCCCAAGCCCCTCAAAGCCATGTAGAACTCGAAAACATTCCAGGCCATAACAACTCCATATCTGTGCATATTCCAAAAAATAATAAGAGACAACTCTAGATCTGCTTCTGTTTGAAACTGTTTAAGACTTCTTAAGAAATAATAAGAGACGAAACAAAAGGAACTGAATTTGTGATCTTGAGGAGTGGATTTGAGATTTTATGGTTTTGGGATTTGAGATTCAAGGTAGGGTGTATAGAATCCATGTTGTTGGATATATATGAGATTGTTTTTCCGGTAACTTACTGATTAGCTAAGAATTTAAGTATAAAATTATTAGTTAAGAATTTAATTATTTATTTATTCTTTAAATAAAAAATTCTTTAAATTCTTTAAATATTCTGAATAAAGTAATGTCCATGTCTGTAATCACAGCATAATAAATTATTATTATAATCGAATATTTGACACACATATGTCAAATTCAACCGATTGTCAACAAAGCCACCAACTCGTTGGTGTACATGGTCTGAAGTCGAAAGTAGTACACTCTAGTACAATACATTTATTTATTCAGTCGATCAAAATTAGTTCAAACTTGAGTCGTCCTCTTTGGCTCTTCCTGTTGGCTCTTCTTCTTTGGCTCTTCCTTTATGTTCTTCCTATAAAATTCATCGACCATTTTCTGCATTTTCTTGAACGCATCATTTAATTTATGAAGATACTCATTCAACTTCCCCTCTCTCAGCTCTCTCTCTTTATCGAAAGAATGGCTTACAGCAAATACCATGTGTGACCCGTAGATAAGCAAAGCAACAAGCACAATCACACACAAAAAGGCCACAGAGTAGATAGCGTAATTGCTCCCACAAGACAGCTTCCCAATCTTGATCTCCACAACGTTAACCATCGAAAGTGTCAGAAGAACAACGGCTGCAAACGACGATATTGCCGACACATACAACAAGGTGGCCCGGTTGTACTTGAAAAGCTGGAATTGTTTATCTATATGCTTTCTTGTGTTCAGGACGACTTTGCAAGTAGTGGCGGCGAGACTTGATAGGAGGAATAATGCGAATGAGACCACCTCGAAGAGGACGAGCATTTGTGCCGTGCCGGGATCGGCATCACACTCAGCGCGACCTTCCAGGCTGTGTTGGTTTGGAGATGCCAGGGATAACCCCACGAATATGGCGATGGTGAAGAGTCAATTCACCGCAACGATGTCATTTAGTGCTTTCAGTTGTACCTCGATTATATTTTTCGCCTTTTCCGCCATCTCCTCATCTTCCTTTTTCTTCTTCTCCTCTTCATTTCTCTTATCCGCTTCTTCGCTCATGATTTTTTTCAGGAATCTTGTGCCCCTCTTCAATATTAATTTCGGTGCTCGGGTTCATTATGTCAGCTGAAACGAAAACAAATATCAAATTAGAAAGATTTAAATTCGTGAACAAGACCTATTGATCATTAAGTAAGAGGACTCACCCAAATTAAATAAGCTCGATCGATCAAGAGAGAAGATTAATCAATTCTTGTGAATGATCGATGGTGTTTTAGTTAATCTTCTTCACTTGTGATGCGACTCTAGTCATAGTTATAGGAAGTAACCCAAGCTCCACGAATAGTGGAAATGTTAATGTGTTTTTGCATGAATCCGACACAAATTATTCTTAATTATTGATTTCCAGGATTATTGACAAAAAAATTGATGAAGGGAGCTGCCTTTGGACACAAGGATCACATTCGCTCGCCCGAGACACATTGAAAGAAGTTCACAATTGGGGCCGGTTATTGCAAAAATAAGGAATTTAACTTGAGTGTTCCAGTTGATTGATTCTAAAAGTGAAGAGTTGAGGGACCCGGCGGACCAATAAAGGAGGAGAAAAATAGGATTCCTACGAGGCAAAAGCAAGAGATGTTTCAATCCAATTGAAGGAAAGAATAATTATTGATATCTAAAATGTGATTCACATTTAACCCCCAATTGATGCGGAGTGTTGAATATTAAGTGAATCATATATACGTGTTTATAATCAATAGTTATTTTACATGTCACATAGATTTGAGGGTAAAAAAGAGGTCTTATTTTGGGTGGATGTAGATTGTAGCATTACTCTTGAAGGAAACCATGTGGGCCCGCTGGCATTTAGTAATTCAATTAGAAGTAGGGTTTTCAAGAAACTTTTGGCTACTACATAAGAGAGACATTCGGCAGAGAAAAAGGACAGTTGGAGACATTCTCTCTAGTTTTTATTGTGTTCTTGTTTAGTTTCATATGTTCTTATTATTTAGTTTTCTTGTACTGTAGTATGAGGACACAATACTTGTGATCTCCAATGAGGAAGAGGAGAAGGAGAAGGGAAGTTAGGGTATTTTTTTTTATAAGACTTATAGTGTATTGTAGATTTTGGGTTGGGTTAATGGGTAGAATAATAATAATAAAAAGATAAAAAAAAAATTTGGTGCCCTGGGCCGGTCTGGTGCCCATAGTCCTTGCTTTGGTTGCTTTATTCTATGGATCGGCCCTGATTATCCATTTTAGATTATTCAGTTCTCGTAGATATATCTGATCCGCATAGCTTTATTTTTCTTGGGCCTTCTCACTCAATGATTCTTGAGCACAAGAAAAGGCCTCTTGATTAGTAGGGACTTGGGTTTTATAAACCCACATGCTTGGCTTATCCAAGCAATGTGATACATTTGACAGGGACACTTATTGGTTGTTACATTTGTTCATTGGCTGACCAGAGTTTTCAGGAGTCTTCAAGTGGCATTGTCGTTATACGTGCGGGTGCTTAATCCCATGCAATAACAGAAGTGATAGAGATCCCAGTAATTAATTATGTCCCTTGATTGATGTGCATCAGGTTTTGTAGACCCTTACACTTACACCAACCAATGAATGGCTAAGATTGATTACTGAGATCTCATTTACTGGGATCCCTAACATTTTTGATGCAATAACATTTGCTGTTTTGCAGTTTTTGTTTCCTCAGGTTAACCAATGTTCTTTACTAATTCTCTGGTCTTTGGATATGTCTTCTTTGCCATCTGTTGGGTCCTGAATTCCATTGCCTATCTAATTTAAGCAACCTTTGTTTGTTCGATTTCTTGCTTAATCGAGCCGGGGGATTGGGCTCCAGTATTATGGTTTTCCATCAAGCTTGAATTCATTTTTATAAAAGCTCTAATTGGTTTTAAGCAAATCCAAATACAATTTCTCTTTTCTGAGACAATACCATACAGCGTACATCATGTGAGTCCCGTAGATGATCAAAGCGAAAGCCATAATCGCACACAAAAAGGCCACAGAGTGGATAGCGTAAGTGCTCCCACAAGACAGCTTCCCAAGCTTTATCTGCACAACGTTAACCATCGACAGTGTCAGAAGAACAACTCCAGAAAAGGACGCGATTCCCGACACCGACAACAATATGTCACGGTTGTGCGGGAAGAGCCGGAAGTCACTATTTAAGAGCAGCCGTGTGTTGAGGACGACCTTGCAAGTCTTGGCGGCGAGACTTGATAGGAGGAAGAATGCGAATGAGACCACCTCGAAGAGGACCAGCCTTAGTGCCGTGGAGGGATCGGCATCACACTCCTCGCGACCTTCGAGGCTGTGTAATTCGTGTGTGGATGCCATCGATAACCCCACGAATATGGCGATGGTGAAGAGTGAATTCACGTGAACGATGTCATCTAGCGCGTTGAGTTGTACCTCGATCACATTTCTCTCCTTTTCCTTCATCTCCTTCTCCTTTTCCTTCATCTCCTCTTCCTTTCTCTTCTCTTCCTCGCTCATGGATTTTTCACCCTCTTCAATGTCCGTGCTCATTATATATGTCTCTGAAACAAAAACAACAAATCAAACTTGAAAGATTGCGATACAATCGTATATATGAGCTCAAGCGAGAGAGCGCGCGCTAGAGAAGATTAATTAATTCTTAATTTGTTGCTAATGATGCATGTTGTTTTAGTTAGCGACTTCACTTGGGATTGATGCAATTTTGTAGTGTTATTTATAGGCAGTAATAAGCTTAAGCTCCATGATTAATTAAACTAGGTGGTTACCCCGTGCTTCACGCGGGATTTACTGTATTGTGTGGTCAATGACCAATATCATACTGACACCACGACAATTGCTGAAGTTTTTTTTTAGTAAAATATAGTTTACTTGGTCATAAGCTATGCCTATCATTCAGGTAATCACTCACTTGGTTTAAAAATCACGAATTAACAAAATATTTTAATTAATCAAATTACTTGTACTGTTACATATATCTCAGTCTTAGAGAAGCAAATGTTAAAGTTTCCTCAATTGATCCTTCTAGGATGTGGACAACCAATTCTTGTGGGTAGCCTTTCAAAATTGTTTGTGGTAACATTTTTTGTTACCTTAGTTTCTTTACCCTCTGATACCTGTGTTTTTAATTTTGATTTGTGCATGTATAAATAGATCGATGACCTCAGAAAAAAAGTTTTCTTTTGTCTAGTTTGTAGTAATTTGCCAACATGATTAATGATTGTCTATACAATCAGATATAGTGCTAAGAAAACCCTCAATAAGTTAGTTTCATAATAATTTTACTTGAGTTCTATAATAGTAGAGATAATTGGAATACCAACTATTGTTGTGATCCGTCACATTACTGAAAAGAAAGAAGCTAGTTAGGCGTACAAAGTCTGAAGTAGAAAGTAGAAAGTAGAAACACACCCTAATACAAGACATTTATTTATTTATTTATTCAGTCGAAATTGGTTCAAACTATGGGATTATCAACATCTGCATCTGGGTCCTTCTTCTTTGGCTCTTCCTGTTGGTTCTTCTTCTTTTGCTCTTCCGGCCGTTTGTTCAGTACCCCATCTAATTCACCTATCAATGCCTGCATGTCTTTCAACTTTTCATTTAGTTGAAACAAACCGAATTCATTTTCTCTTCGTGGAGACAATACCATACAGCAAACATCATGTGACTCCCGTAGATGACCAAAGCAACAACCACAATCGCACACAAATGGACCACAGAGTGGATAGCGTAAGTGCTCCCACAAGACAGCTTCCCAATCTTTATCTGCACAACGTTAACCATCCACAGTGTCAGCAGAGCAACGGCAGCAAACGACGCGGTTGCTGACACCGACAACAATATGTCCCGGTTGTGAGGGAAAAGCCGGAAATCGCTATTCAACAGCTTTCGTGTGTTGAGGACGACTTTGCAGGTCTTGGCGGCGAGACTCGATAGGAGGAAGAATGCGAATGAGACCACCACGTAGAGGACCAGCCTTTGCGCCGTCCCGGTATCGGCATCACACTCCTCGCGACCTTAGAGGCTTTGTTGGTTTGGAGATGCCAGAGAAAATCCCACGAATATGGCGATGGTGAAGAGTGAATTCACGGAAACGATGTCATCTAGTGCTTTCAGTTGTACCTCAATAATATTCTTCTTCTTTTCCTTCCTCTCCCCTACCCTTCTCTTCTCGTCTTCACTCATGATTGCGGTGCTCATTATGTGGCTGAAACAAGAACAAATCAAACTAGAAAGAATATTGATAAACAAGCAATTAAATTAGGAGACTCACCCGAATTATATAAGCTCGAGAGCTTGCTGGAAAAGATTAATTTGTTAATTTGTTGTTGCTAATGATGCTGTTTTAGTAATCTACTTCACTTGGGGATGCAATTCTAGTGTTATCTATAGGCAAAAAGCTAAGCTCCATGATTAATTATTTGAATGGTGGTTAATTAGCTACATCCATCCTTTAACGTCCGAGCCACTAGTTAGAATCATAAGAATGGTGTGTATCACTCGTGATCAGGATTCGAATCCTCCTCCCCCGTTTCAAAAAAAAAATGACAAAAAGATACTTTTCGTCCCTCAACTATGGGGCGAGTTTCATTTTCATCCCAAAACTTTTTTTTTTCTCCCATTTTTGTCCCTCAACTATTGGAAAGTACCATTTTAGTCTTCCAAGTGAGATTGAGGTCAAAAAATGTTTACGTGACACCTATATGGCACGTCGAAAAAATCTGATCTAACGAACAATGGGATGTCACGTCGGATTTTTTCGTCTTCAGATTTATTCGAGATACAAACGAAGAACTTTCTCATAATTGGGGGATGAAAAGGGAAGGAAAAAAAACTCATGGACGAAAAGGAAAATGTTTCCTTGGCAATCAAAATGTCCCCATAAATCACGTGCCTTTATTAGTTTCTTTCCCGCTATATTTGTCAAATTTTCATTGGTTTTGGGCTTAGAGAATTCCAGAGAGTCGAGAAAAACATATTTTAATAAAGATACCCACCATGTACAAAAGTGTTCCCAAAAGAAGCTAATCGACCGCTGATGTTGGGCTGGCTCTTCTTCTTATGGGTCTATAACTTATTCCCATGTATGGGCTTATCACTGATTACTGATTAGCAACATCATGGGAGCCTGGACCCAGCACATTTTCAAAGCCCAGAGAGCCTAAAACATGATTGGTCAGTTATCGATCCATTGATTAGTTAAATTCATATTAAAAAAATAAAAAAAAATCAATTGTTTACACCCCTACACTCTAATTCTTATATTGTTCCAAGTCCATTTTAATTTTCAAGACAATTAATCATTTCCCAACTTTGAACTAGCTGAGGATTTCCGATTGCAGTTTCAACTACCTTCAAGGACGATCTCAGGCTGATCACTCTCAACAGATTTGTTCCATACTTAGTCTTAGGGGGAAAAAAAAACATCAACAACATAAAAAGGGATATATTTTGCTTCATTTATTAACCACTCAATTGAATTATGCAAAATCGTTTTGAAATTTTCATCCATGACTGTTGTGAGATTTTTAGTCACACAAAAGCACACGTATTATCTTGATTTTGAAATATTGACAAACTAATACACAAAGTACATAACTTAATTTACATAAACATAACATTTGAATTACAAATTGCTTCAACTTCAACAACTTAATCAATACATATATTCAACAGATAAAAGGGAAAAAAATTTAGTGTTCTACATCCAAATCCCACCAACACAAGAAGCAAAAAATACAATCCTAACCACAAATTCCTTATCATGATCATCACATGATAGAACAAGCTTGAGGGTTATCATCACTGAAAGCAGTAGTATATCTAACTTCAGTGGAGCTGGCACGTGCCAGCTGGACAGTCTGTGGGTCCATGGCGTTTCGCACGTACCCGGCTGGCGCCTTCTTGTCATACACACCAGGAGCATACGGGTGCTCCACGACGTCGTAAGGAACGTATGGCCACAGCTCTGCCCTCTTCCCCGTCCGATGAGCCACGCGTGACACCACCTTGGACGGATCCACGTATCCGATGACTGTCAGCTTGTTGGACTTGCGGTCCACATCCACCTGCGTCACACCCTTCATTCCTTCCACGGACCTCCTCGCCTTCCGCTCGCATCCGTCACAGTCCAGCTTTATTTTGATCTCCACCGTCTGATCACAAAACACATGAATTAAGAAGAACGGTCATCCTACTCATCCGGGTCGGGTGAGATTTGAATTTCGAAGAGAAAGTACAGATCCACAAATAAGATTCAAACAGTAATGATAGGCATCCCATATCTATGTTATCCTAGTTATGTTATCCTAGTTGTTTGAATTATGCACACAGAATTTTATATCCACATCATGCGAGACATGTCGAACGCACGAATTCATTTGAATCTTGTGCGTTCAACTCAACAGTTGAGAATTTGAGATAACTAATTGTGAAATCTTTATCATTTTTGAAACTCATATTCAGACATAAATGATAAAACTATAGAAGCAAAGATAAGCTTCGCTAGAGCAACTAAAAAGTACAAAGCACAAAGCTATCGAGACAAACCATACCTGAAACTGCTTGCGTTTCTTGTGCCTAGAACGTCCATGGGAGCAATCAAAGAGATCTGAAAAATGATCGAGAGCACCCATTTCCTTTTGGGTTTTTTCAGACACTTGACAAAAAGATGGGTAATTGGGTACAAAGACCGAATTTACACAGATAGTCCTCTTGAGTAGACGAAACAAAATACTTCTTTTAGAGTGAAAATGCTGCTGTAAAGATGGAGTTGGTGTTGTCCAAGTGGAGGACAAGGGGGCCTCCATTTATAAGCAGCTTTTTTTGGTGAAATCCAGACCGTTGGTTTGTTTAGTGGTAATTTAGTGCTGGATCGGCACTCCACGTGTCCATATTTGAATTTGAAATCCATGGTTCAACGAGGCTATCCATGCACCGGCCAACGTGGTTCAGATAAGCAGCGTCGGTTACGATGTAAACCTCATCTCCATCTTTTGGTGGGGACACGGGACTTTATTTTGGGTCACGGTTTGTCGGTTTCCCACCTATCCGTAATATCTTCGATCATCAAACTAACTAAATATTAATGGGAACTCTCCCAATTCTGGTTTGATCCCTTACACAGATTCTGTGATTCTATCCTGTTCAAAGTTCTCTGAATATGCATGTATTCCAAAAGATAAATCGAAAGTGTGCATTCAAGGAATTATCAATTAAAGTTTTTTTTTAAATTACGAAAGATTCGAACTCGAGATCTTTATAAAATATTACATACATGACTATCATATGAACTATTCGTCATTCTCTTTCAGTTTGAAGTTTGAACTATATACATATATATATCACGTATCAGTGGTGATTCGCACTTTATTATAATTTATATAATAGAATATTACTTCCAAATTACAAATAAAAGGATGGTTCTGATCACTTTCACGTATGCTTTTTAAATGTTTTGATGGGTTCAGTGGGTTGTGTCAGCGAAATGGCATGGGTTCAGTCAATGTGATGTCAAAACCTAGATTGGTCATGCATTAAAATGTTCACTTTTTTTGTAAAATCTTGACATCGATTAATTCAATCATTTGTGTGATAGTCTAGTGATTAATTTCTTTATAATCTAATTGCATAAATTTCGAAAATCCTGAGTTTAATTCTCATTAAGTGAGAAACTTCTATGTGTGGTCTCAAGATCCAAATTTACGCTCATATCAAATGTTTAAATTTCAAAACTTTGTATAATGTTGGTCTCGATTGTCAACAGACAAAGACATCGACTAACTATAACTGTTTGTGTGATCGTTTTCAAACATGAATTGGAGAAAATATTCAGTGGGAGGCTCACACCACGTCATTGTGATGACATGGTGCGCAACACCACTGAATATTTGACACGTTTCACTTTTAATCCCAGTTGGAATCCATTAAAGAGATTCAAGCGATCCCACCAACTATGCCCTTTTTTCCAGATCAGGGGACCCAACTCAAAAACTTGATCTTCTCACCGAAGTGATTCCACTCGCTGGAGTCGAATGCATCCACTAAGCGAGAGATTCTGACTTCCCTAATTCGCTACGCCTCTCTCTCCTCTGTATCTCTCCAATCAATTCAATCGTCAAGGTTTCTAGGTTTGCATTCTTCAACGGAAAAGGGGGAAGTTTCAATCTTGAGTCCCCATGTCTAAGAGGTGATGATCTTCTAGGAAATTACCCAATCTTTTGTGTTTTCTGGTTTCAATCTTTCGATTTTGGACATGGGCATGTGAAGAAGGGATGTCTATTTTCATGGTGGTGGTGGTTTTGATATTCATAGTGTTGGTGAACGTAACCACAACCACAAAAGTGTTGTTCCAGATGTTTACTTTTGTTCTAGTTGTTTGTTGTTCCAGATGCAAGTGTGATATGCGTGACAATGGATTAGATAGTTTAGATCTGGAACCTGACCGGAGAAGGAGACAGGGGATCGACGCGGCCGCCGTTAACAATGGGTTAAGAACTTGAGATAATGCGTTTTTGTCTCTCTGGGTTTGTCAATAAAGACAAAATTGGGAGAGAGAATACAATGAAATAAAATAAAACGGAAAACTATAAAATTTGTGGGGCATATGAACACATGTCACACATTCAACGGAACATGCACACCACATCATTAAGATGACGTGGTGTGAGCTTCCCACTGAATATTTTTTCCATGAATTGGGTCGGCTTCTCATTTTTAAAATGATTTATGACTTGATGGAGATGTCTAATCTACGGCATGATTAGAGAAAGAATTGCAATATAGGCTCTGTTTGGTGGGGCATTGATTGGGGCGGGCTCGCTTTCCCAGTCTGCCCCACCAAGTAGTCCATATAAGTTGGGGGTAGCTTTTGGGTGTGGGTCTCATACCCAAAAGATGTCACTTTTTATTTTTATTTTTTTGGGTATGGGTCCCACATACTTTAGTTAACTTTTTTCTTTTTTATTTAAAAATCGTGGGTACCACCTATTTTATATTTCAATAAAATATTTATATGAAATAAATTAAATTCTTAATAAACTACAAAATATACCATTATAGTAAATTAATAACAATTATAATTTAATATTTATAATTATAAATTAATAATTCCTATAATAAATTAATAATTGCTATAATAAATTAGTAATTCTTATAATGAATTAATTATTTATTCTGAATAAATATTAAAGTAAATTAATAACTATTATAAATAATAAATTAATATTTATTCATTTATAGTTGTAATAACTTATATACATGAAATAAATTATTTTTATTCATTAATAATAATTAATATCATAAAAAAAAATTTACACTGCTTAACCGCTAACAACAGTAAAAGTTTCACCAAACACTTTACAGCTTATTTCACAGTTTTAAGCTCAGTTTTTTTTTCACAGCTTAACCATTAGCGTTGAAAATCAACACAACCGCTTTACCAAACGGGTACATAGTGTTGGAATTGTTGGGAGTGGAATCTAACTATCTAAGCGGCCCCCATGGGCCGAGAATATGTGCCTGAGTCCATTAAGCATCTCAAGGATAGGCCCAAGCTATTAGTCCTCTCTAGTCAGCTCATAAAACTTGGGCCAAGTTCAAGCAATGATGGCTTTGTATCATGGCTCACCTTAAGATGGAGAATTAGGAAAACTAGGTTCATAACTCAAAAGCCCATAATATGGCTGCTGCATGTATGGGCCAAATTTGATACCAGGCCCAACTTTAGCTTAACATGCACAAGGTTTAAGTATTTATAGGCCCACAACCTAAAAGACATACAAGCTTAATCAGGCTGATGAGAACTAAGGAACCCGCCCACAATAGATATGACTCATTATTTGCTAACCCAACTCCATAAAGGATGGGCTTTGGGGCAAACCCGCCTAAGATAGTATTAGCCCACGAGCCTATCTACAAGCAAGTGCACTCTCAACGAAAGTGCTAATAATGAATACCCGCCACATAGGATGGGGCCCAAAGTTGAGATCAAGGTTTTCATCATAGGCTCACAACACAAGCAAACTACCAGCATAACAAACTCACAATCTAGGCAACTATCAGCTGAACAGGTCCACGACCTAAGGCTTTAGTTTTAACAGGACCACAACCTAAGGAAGCAACCAAATATCATGGCCTAAGGTCTAAATCCAGCTCAACATGCTCTCTACATCCCAAATATAAATACTAAATAGGCTCACAAGCCTCACTGGACTTCGTAGGCCCAAACGCTTGTCCAGCACCAAACTCACTACCCCAAGTTGTCACCTCACACTTGAGAAGGCACACCTTCAAAGGGACATCAAGCCACGCTCAAGCCGTAAAACGAAACTTTTTTCTAACACGGCTTACATTACCTGACCGATCCCTCAAGACCTCATAAATAGGGGGACCCTCACCTTGAGAGTGAGCGATTCAAATACGCTCACTTTGATAAGCATTTACTCCAAGCTCTCTCTTGCTCATTAGTTCCCACTCTCACACTAAGTCTTATCATTGAACTACCACCAACCACCACATAAACGCCCCTTACAACACTCCTATGTCGCGCTCACTGCGACGGTCTCGGTGACCTCTTTCTACCCTGACTTTTTGTCTCCCTACTTCTCTACCTTATCACGTCACTGATTTAATTATCAGAGATTCATTCGCCAGCATCCACGATGTCAATGACTTTCACGACTATCATTCTCTCTCTCTAACATTTACAGGTTATTGGCGGTCCTCATCGACACATGGACAGATGAAGAAACAAATTAACAATGAAAGTAAATGCTGGCGTGCTCTCGACCAGAAAGAAAGATATATATATATATATATATAGTTCCGAGTCGAGATCAATGAAGGCCAGGTGGTCACCAGTGGCAGGTTTTCTTAGCCCTCCCCCATGAAGTTCATGCATGGAAGGCCTCACTCATCGCACTTTGGCATGCAATTAAACCATGTGGAAATGACATTTTTGACCCTACACGGACAATATCTCTTTACTTGCATTGTATTTGAATTACTATAATAATGGATTGAAGTGATATAAATTCGTATTTATAGTAATCTTATCCCATGTGTGTATGGGTTAAGATCAAATCTAATTAAAAATCCTTAAAGAAGAATAATAATAAACTCATGATTAAAATATATTTAATTAAGATTAATCATTAATTAATTAGAGATAATTTGTTAAAACATTAAATTAATTATTTTACAACTCTATTAAGGAATGCCATGCTTTTTTTTGTTTTGAAGTGGAATGGCAAAATTAGCTTATTGGTAGATAGACTCTCTCGTCAAAGCCGCGTCTCGTCTCTTTCAATCATGGCAATCAATATTATAGTGTGAGAAGACAAGGACAATATTAATATTAATTAATTGATTAAGAAACTTCAAGGAAATTGAAAAGATTTGTGAATCAAACTTTGTGTGTCACTTTTTGCTTATGAGGAAGGCGTTTAGTCCAAATGAAGATCATTAATCCTTTGATTAGACACCTATGCGTTTTTTATGGAAATTGGTCTCCATTTGAAAGTTAACGCACATTCTATAAACTCTTTTGTGTGTTTATCATCAATTACCACCTACTTCCGAGTAGGTGTAGGTGGCTACATCCGATGATTTTTTTCGAAATAAAAATTAAATTTAACATGAAAAATACATAACAATTTTATATCATTTGACATAAACTAAAAAAATTAATATTTTGATCGCGATGATTTCTATTTATTTTTCAAATAAAAGATATATTGTGGAATTTGTTAGTACAACATACCCACCCCTACTTCTAAATATGTGTTATTTTTGTTTTGTCAAATTAAAACTATGCCCAAATCATCATTTGCGTATTGAAAAACCAAAAAGACAGAAACACTTGAGAAACTTCAATTGGGTTTGCCACTCTACAAGTAAGACCCACCAAGTATGAAGTATTGGTGCATCCAAATCACTTTGTCAATAACAAGAGGGACGAAGAGAGATCATTGTAGATGGGGAATTGTGGACTTAATTTTCACCAAATTCAAGAAATGGGTCTCTCTTTTTTTGGATGTGCACTCCCAAAAATCATAATTGATAATGAGACATACAATGAATCAATGATGGAGGAGGGAGGGTTCACATGAAATTGTACATACAATTCTTGACTACTTCGGTGATATTTTAATGGTGTATATTCCCCATGCTAAACCCTACAAACTCAAAAAAATTTTTTTTTTTTTCTCACCGAGAGCAATAATCTTATAGCTACATGTTGAGCTTTGACCCAACTTACCCCATTATTGAAAGGGAAATTTCTATGTAAATGGATTTGACGACACGAATTTAGGCACAATCGAATGTGCAAAGGGCATACTTTTATGATATTATTCTTGGTTAAAACAAAATGCATATAATCACTTTTTCCACACATGCCTAAAATGGGCTAATGAAAATGGGATTGATAAAATTCTTAATCTGTTCCGTTTCTGGTTTTGTTGTGATTAAAACAAACTTATTAGGTTAATAATTGTATTTACATTATTTATACAAAATATCACCATTAATTACCATCTAACAAAGCTTGGATTATAATTTAATATAAATTGGAACATATTTGAAAAAATCCGTCTCTTTAATTCTTTATTGATCTTCTATTTTGTGCAAATATTTATCATTATTTGGAGTCAAAATAGTTTTGGACTTTCTTTGCTTTTTCTATTATAAAAACCTACTTAATTCGCTTATAAATACCATAATTAGAGGAATGCAAATCTTAATTTGCTGTCAAATATTATATAAGTCAAGAAAACAATATTTAGAAAACTACTAATATGGAAGAGAAATTAAAAATCACTCAAAATTTGATTTTTCTTTTTATCAGAAGTCCAGCTAGAATCTTACCAAGTTGGCCAGTCAATCCATAAAATTAAAAGGGTTCTCAAATCAGAGCACAAAATATAGATTTCTTTCCCCAAATAAAAAAAAATAGAAATTCAATTAAACAAGTTTATGCTCCCCAAAATTGAGGTCACAAAAAAAAGATTATATTCCCAAAAAAGGAAATAAAAAATAAATAAAAATTTGATAAGTCCTATTATTCAGGCTTTTCAAATAACCAAACTAACACAAAGATAACTCGGTTGACAATCGACTGAATTAAACATATGTGTGTCATTCCAATAAAAACATATTCTTCAACGGTATTTTAAAAAAAAATAACGAACCGACAAATCTCTCATTCTCTCTAAAAAATTAATAATAGTAATAAATAAATAAATAAAAACTGACCAATTCAGCTCTAAAATCTGTCACCAACCAAATCTCCCACATGAAATTGAATTCTCCTCCATCTCTATAAATAATCAATATTTATCAAAACAAACGCCTGTGATGTCTCTGACCCGATAGTTCAGTCACAGAATCTGCATGCCTACGTCGTTGCTTCCACATCTCTCTCCATTAATGGCTTTTTGAAACTATTTAGATAAACTTCACAAAGTCCAACTCCACACCCAAACCCTCTAAATAATCCCTCATCCCCATCTATATCTATATATATGTATATATAGACCAAATTCTTCTCTGATTTTTTTATGTGTCATACCAGAAACCAAACAAGATTTTGATTTGAAGCAAAACCCATCTGAAAAGTTTTGATTTTGGTGATCAAGATGGCTATACAAGCCCACTCTCCATTGTTGGGTACTCAGGATTCGATGGAGAATGGTTGGGTTAACCAGTCATTCTCTGATCTTCAACAGCAACAGCAGTTTCAAAACCAGCAACAGATGTATCAGAATCAGAATCTACTTGCATCAAATTCCTTGAAGAACAGCATGGTCAACACCAACACCACCAGTCTTCCTTCAATGCCTTTCTATCAAAGCTTGGCCGCTCAGGAGGAGAAACAGAGACAAGAAATGGATCAATTCATCAGATTGCAGGTGGGTTTCAATCCATTGTTTCAAATAACAAAAAAAATTGATTTGATTAGTATTCTTGGGTCTTGTTTTATTGATTTTTTTGATGGTTTGTGTGATTAAACAGAATGAGAGATTGAGATTGATGTTGAGGGAGCAGAGGAAGCAACAATTGGGCATGGTGTTGAAGAAAATAGAATCAACAACAATGCCTTTGTTGAGACAGAAAGACGAAGAGATAGCACAAGGGACCAAAAGAGCAATGGAGCTTGAAGATTTCTTGAAGAGATTGGAGATGGAGAACCAAGCGTGGCAGAGAACAGCACAAGAGAACGAGGCCATGGTTGTTTCCCTAAACAACACGCTTGAGCAACTAATGGAAAACAACAACAATGGTTCTTGCGGTGGATTCTATGGTCGTGAGGCAGAGGACGTTGAGTCTTGCTGTGATGCGGATGAAGACAAGAAAGCGGAGTTGAACAGAGAGGAACAGAAGATGATGGTCTGCAGAGGATGCAAGTCTAGGAATTCGTGCGTTCTGTTCCTTCCTTGCAGACACCTTTGTTCATGCCAAGTCTGTGAATCCTTTCTTGATTCGTGCCCAATTTGCAATACCGTAAAGAACGCCAGCATTGAGGTTTTGCTTTAGTTAAATTTTCCGGTAAAATGTGAATGCCGGGAAAAACAGGGGAAAGAAGATATTTTGGGGAACGGGTCGGGTTTAGATTATGATTAGGACCCAGTAAGATAGATATTCTGTTCTTAGATTTTAATTTCTTACATCAATCAGTTTGAACGGAAGAATTACAGGACAATAACCTCGAATCTTGATATTACATTTTCAGTCAAGATGGAATGGACAGGGAAAAGGAAAAAAAGAAGAAAATTTTGATTACAATGGGTCAAATCCGGAGTCTTAATCAGGACCCATTTCGGTGCATGAATTTGTCCTGTGTACTGACTCTGTTCTGACTGTTCATATAGTGTGCTATAATTGTGGTACCTCAAAAACAGCAAACCATTGAAGACAGTTTTACAGTGGTACAATTACAGAGCATCTTTTTTTCCTTCCATGGGAATTCATTTTCTTTCGAAAATGATAAAAGATTCCACGTTATCCCAATCGTTGATTTGTTCGCCCACGATTCAAATAAATTTGTGAGCTCCATATATTCTATACGATGTGACGCATTTGATTGAAATTCTATACATACAACTCAAGATATATTTGTGTGCTTCACGTATCTCACATGAAATCATATGCTGATATATGAGCGGCTGGATCCCCGTCATCTTTCTTTTACTATTTTCTTCCCTCTGTTGGGTAATGTTTATCACTTTTATCTGTTTCTATGTTGATCTTTGAATTGATTATTCACATCAGGAAGGAGAGATTGAAAGCAATGTCAGATCTCCTCATCTGCCTGTCTGTGTTTACTGTGTACTGTACACTACGTACTACATCACATAGAGCTCCATATGGCCATATTAATTACTTCTTCCTTTGATATTTGGATGTCGACGTTATCCAGTACAACCATTTTAGCTTTGAAAAGGAAATGGAAATGGAAAACCAAAAGCTGCAGAGTTGGTTGTTATTCACAGAGAAAGTATGCAGCAACCAACCAACTCGGCAGCAGCAACATCATGCTAGGAAAAGAAAATGTTCTATTTGTGTCAACAACCATTTAATTATTTTCTGCATTGGCAATTATAGGCCTGCCTTTTATAGGGAAAAAAGACAATAACAATGGTTCTTGTGGGTGCTTCAATGGTGGTGAAGCAGAGGACGTTTGAGTCTTTCTGTGATGTGGATGAAGACAAGAAAACAGATTTGAACGGAGAGGACCAGACGATGATGGTCTGCAGAGGATGCAAGTTTAGGAATTCGTGCGTTTTGTTTCTTCCTTGCAGACACCTTTGTTCATGCCAAGTCTGTGAATCCTTTCTTGATTCGTGCCCAATTTGCCTTAGTTAAATTTTCCGGGAAAATGTGAATGCCAGAAAAAAAACAGGGGAAAGAAAATATGTTGGGAAACGGGTCGGGTTTAGATTATGATTAGGACCCAGTTAGATAGATGGACTCTTTTTTTTCCCCTAAGGGTACTCTGTTTTTAGATTTTAGTTTTATACATCAATCAGTTTGAACAGTATAATTACAGGACAACATATTTTACCTTCAATCTTGATATTTACATTTTCAGTCAAAATAGAATGGGCAGGAAAGGAGAAAGAAAGAAGTATTTTCAAATTTTGATTAAAATGGGTCAATTCCGGAGTCTTAGAGCACTTGCATCAGTTTCTCTTAACAGATTCCCTAAAATACAGACAAAATGTCACTTTCCCCTATTTTACAGATTCCCTATCCAAACAACACTGCATCAGATTACCTATCATATTCTCTATTGCATTAAAATAATATTTATTTCTCTTTCCTTTATTTATTCTATTCATATAAATTACTTCTATTTAAAATAATAAATTAATTACATTTAAAACAATATATTAATTAAAATAATAAATTAATGTTATTAAAAATTAGAGAAAAAAATTGAGGAGAGAGAAAGAAGAGAGAGAAAAAGTGAGGAGAGACAGAGGAGAGAGAAAGGAGTGAAAAAGTGAGGAGAGGAGAGAGAAAGAGATGAGTGATGAGAGAGAAAGAAAGGAGTGAGGAGAGAGAGGAGTGAGAAAGAAGAGAGAGAGAGAAAAATGAGGAGAGAGAAAGAAGAGAGAGAAAGGAGTCAAAATGTGAGGAGAGGAGAGAGAAAGAGATGAGAAAGAAAGAAGAGAGGGAAAGAAAGGAGTGAGGAGAGAGAGAAAAAGTGAGGAGAGAGTGAGGAGAGAGAAAGAGAGGAGTGAGAAAGAGAGGAGTGAAGAGAGATGAGGGAAAAAATGAGAAGAGAGGAGAGAGGAGAAACTAAAGTAGTAAAAAATGTTATTTTATGTTTAAGGAAGTGAATAGTGGTTCTCTAGATGTAGGGAACTACTGTTCATATTCTGTAAAATAGGGAACCTCTAGGTAATCTGATGCAGAGCTCTATTTTGACAAAATCTCTATAATCTTTCCCTATTTTACAGACAGATTCATGTTTAGGTAATCTGATGTGGATGCTCTTAATCAGGACCCATTTCGGTGCATGAATTTGTCCTCAAAAACAGCAAACAATTGAACACAAAGTTTTGCAGTGGAACAATTACAGAGCATCTTCTTCTTTTTTCCTTCCCTTTCATGGGATTTCATTATCTTTCTTTTACTATTTTCTTCCCACTTTTGGGTAAAGTTTATCACTTTTGGATATTTCTATGTTGATTCTTGAATAGGAGAGATTGAAAGCAATGTCAGACCTCCTCATCTGCCTGTCTCTGTTTTACTGTGTACTGTACACTACCTCACATAGAGAGACAGCCCCATATGACCATATTAATTATTTCTTCCTTTAATATTTGGATCTTGACATTATCCAGGACAATCAATTTTATCTTTTGAAAAGGAAATGGAAATGGAAATGGAAAACCAAAAGCTGCCGAGTTGGTTGGTATTCACAGAGAAAGTATGCAGCAGCCAACCAACTCGGCAGAGCAGCAACAGCTTGGAAAAGAACATGTTCTATTTGCGTCAACAACCAGTTAATTAGCTTCTGCATTGGCAATTATAGGCATGCCTTTTATAGGGGAAATACAAGAAGAGAAAGGGTCGTTAGGTACTTTCCTATTGTCCTGGTATTATGGGCCAATCCATGTTTGCCGCTTGATTCCAGTACTCGTACGGTTCTGTGTGTTTTTTTTTCGGGGTGCAAGTTTCTGGGTGGGATTAGACGTGCGACCGGTGCGACATCCGTTTTGGGTACCGAAAGTGGGCTCCTCCACCACGTGATTTGGGTTTCGGACTCAAGTTTGGGGGTGAGTTAGAGTTCAGATTTATGGATTTGAAAACGATCCTCCACCCATTTGTTGAAAAATACTCGATAGTAAACTATTATGGAATAATTTTGGTTTTAGAAATTTAAATAGTTTTCGTATAAGATACCATATATGAAAACAGTTTTGGTATTTTATAATTAGAAACGTATCTGATCCGCAGGGACGTAGCTAGGATTTGGGGTGAGGAGGGGCACCACGTTGGTTCTAGGGCAGTGTCGCCGAAATTTTTTTTAGGTTATTTATATGTCTTTTGTTAAAATTTAGTCAAGTAGATATAATTTGATGTGCAATAGTAAAATCTATACATATTTTATATTCTAAAATGACCCATTCATAAAATTACATAATCTAGGTGGCAAGCCAAATAGGCATGTCACATAGATTAAAAAAACAAACAAACTTTATTAAAGAAACCACATAAGCATGTCATATGTTTATGTAAGTTTATGGATGTTTATTTTATGGATGTGTAGTGCTTCCATTTTATATTATTACGAGAACGAGCAAAATAAAAAAAAAAAATTTTATAATCACTAGTTTTAATGATTTTGAGTTACCATAATTCACTCAACATAGAACAATTAATTTAGTCGTCTTTTCAAGAGAATATATTATAAACATAAATCTATTAGAAATATGACTCTCAAACTTCAAATATATAAACATCCCAAAGTCCAAACCTACATACTCCATTTTTTTTATTCTATTCAATTCAAATTCAGTTCTTTTTTTTATTAATTTAAAATGTATTTCTATTTTAGAATATTAGTATTCTATAAGTAAGCTATATAAGATATAATAAATAAAAAATAAAATTTTATTACCTACTTAAAATATTTTTTGTGGAAAAAGAGATAATGATTTAAAATACAAAATAATTTTAAAAAGAAAGAGAAAGGGGCTGCAAACCAGTTTGGAACTCAAGAGAGAATTATTTAAAATTAAAAAAAATAAAGACTGATGAAGTTGCAGCTCATGAGTTTTGAACTTGGGCACCATGGTGAAAGCTTACACACCATTTCCACCAGACTAATAAAAACATTATACCGTACTTACACAAATATATATACATAGTAAATTTTTTTTGAAAATCCAGGGGTGGCACATGCCCCCCTGGGGACCTTGGTAGCTCCGTCCCTGCTGATCCGTTGTCATCCATAGTTTTACTAAGTAACGTTTCATTAAAGGCACGGGATTCTCAGAGTTGCTATTGACAGTTTCAATGATTTTGCAAAGAGGTGTCAAACGGGCCATCGTCAAATTTGCATATTATGAAAAAATAAAAATATATTAAAAATTAAATGATAAATATGTTCTCGATGGTAAATGATTATAGAACGGTTTTAATTTTAGAAATTTAAATAGTTTTGGTATAGGATATTTTATATCCTATATATGAAAAAGTTTTTGGTATTTCATAATTGGAAGGATATCTGACTTGCTGCCATCCCTAGTTTTACTAAGTAACGTTTCATTGAAGGCATGGGATTATCGAAGTTGCTATTTATGTGGACATTGACGGTTTAACGGGCCGTTGTCAGAATATTTTGAAACGATTATTCAATCATTTATGAAAAATATATTAAAAATTAAATGATAAATAAGTATTCGATTGTAAATGATTATGGAACGGTTCCAATTTTAAAAATTTAAATAGTTTTGGTATAAGATACTTTATATGAAAATGATTTTGGTATTTCACAATTGGAAGGATATCCGACCCGTTGTCTTCCCTAATTTTACTAATTAACGTTTCATTAAAGGCACGAGATTCTATGAGTTGCTGCTAGCGTGTACATTGATGATTTGATTGATTTTGCATAGAGGTGTCAGACGGATCCCCTCGCCCCGTGCTAGGCCCAACCCAAACACCCTTCACGTGCTGGGCCTGGGTTTCCACCCTTGAAAGTAAAGGTCATGTCGGGCCCGGGCTCAAACGGGCCGACCTGCCTGGTTTTGTAAAAAAATTAAAACAATTAAAGAAAGGAAGACAAATAATTAATGTGGTATTGGTGTAGTGGCTTGTGGTATTGGTGTTATGCATGATATGGAGACAACTAAATATAATATTTTCTGGACTTTCGTGCCCAAGACTCCCATGGTGGACAGAATCGAGAACGTGCAGATCTTACACATACATAATACATATGCGGAGAGACTATTTCAAGGTCCATAACAATAACTTGCACTGCAAATTGCTCAAATCTTGCCACAAATGAATCATAAAGAATTCCAAAATCCAGAGGACTTTTACTGCGAACGTACTTAAAATTACAAACATTGAAAACTGAAATCAGGTAAATTAAGGATGATGATTCTCATTGAGAAAGATAGCTGCCCAAATAGAGTTCTCATTAAACAAATCGAATGACCCTTTCTAATCTCTTTCTACCACTAAAAATAAACTTCTGATAAGTGGATCTTCATATTCAGATGGATCAGTACAGGGTCAATCCAAAAAACTGGCTAATGATTATGGCAAGGCCTAAAGCAATTGCGATCAGGGAAGAAGCCCAAGTGAGTTTTTCAGTAATTCTAGGTACCCGATCTTTTAACGCCTGACTACATGATCCAATAAATACTGTATAGCTTCCCATTGCGAATACAGTCCCGACTAGAAACATAATAAGAAAAGCAGCACCAGCCATACGAGAAGGCAAAGCAAGTGCAGGCAATACCATCATTAGTGCATCCGGTTGCAGCCCATGCACAATCCCAGTGGCAAAAGTAGCAAAGCCAACCTTCTTCTTTCCAGCTTTGGGGTTCTGAAGCTCTTCGTATACACCAATGTCACACTCGCCATTCCCAAGAGCAACACAAGGAGTAGGAACCTCAGAAGCCTCTCGAATTCCCATAGCACCAATAACGAGTAGAGTCAAACCGACCACTATTGTGCCCCAAGTTCTGATAACTTCAATATGTAGCTGATCTTTTAAAAGTAGAAATAGTAAACCAAAGATGACCTGACCTGCATCGTGACCGCAGCCCCATAGAGCTCCAACGGCAGCACTCTCCATTCGAGTACGACCGATTGACAGTGGAGCTAAAGCAGCTAGATGGTCAGGACCTGACAGCGTATGTAAACAGCCAGCAAAGAAACCAGTCCAAGCACTACTTAGTAACTCAGTTCGAATCAGTTTTCTCCCAACTGCAGCAGCAGCAGCACCACCACCAGCAGTCTTAGCTGCAGTTTGGAAGGTTGCAAAAGCTGGTGATGCAAAAATTGGATGGAGCAAGGCCACAACGAGAGCAGAGAATACCACGAATGTCCGGGCACTTACTGCCTGAATCATTCTCAGAACATGGGAAATTTAGTTAGTTTTTCAGCATTATAACAGCGCTAAGTGTTCAGAAGATGGAATCAGTGTTGAACTGTTCAAACACCACAAATCCACCGAAATTTCAGCACAATGTGTTACAAGGAATAAACTTTAAGTACCATGTTGTTGCAATTTTTTGATGCAGGTGATAATATATGTAGCCAAAGAGAACAGGCGGAGAAGATGTGCACAATGGATACACTTCTACAGTGCAAACCCCCGCTACCCCTTCTTTTCCACAACAAAACAAACAAATATGGTTTTGATAGGTACTGCAATATTGCGTGGGTGTTCTAAGTGATTATAGGCAAGTGATAGCTTCACCAACCTAAGGTTTTTTGCTAAACTAATTTCAAGTATGTGGATCAAGCCATGTCACTCAAGGCGAAAGAGTACATGAAAGGAGGTTATAAGCTGTTACATGAAAATAGGTTATGCAGTTTTATGTTTGAAGGTTGTGCAGTTTAATGGGTAGTTTTAACTTTTAAGATGGTTATGCAGTTTTATGTGGCAGTTCCATAATACAAGTCTAGACAGCTTAAAGTTTTTTTCCAAAATTATGTAGGAAGGAGGCAGTTAAGTGTCAATCGTGCGATCATATTTAGAGCATTAGTTAACTGTTTCAGTTAGCTATTACTGCAAAGCAGACTATATGTATGGACCGTATGGTAGATTAATTCTCTATAGGGAAGGAATCTTCTTATCTAATCTTTATCAAGTCTCAGTAGACCTGGGTTTATCGGTATGTTGATTGATGCTTATGTTCATTGTCCACCAATGCAGCAGAACCAAAAGCATACTGAAGGCAGATAAGTAAATTCTGAGATGTGACCTCTAACAATCATCTCAGAAAGCTTACATAATCATCTGTAACTTTTCTATATCTTCAAATTAAACAACTGATGGTAATCTGAGACTAAGTCACCCAAAGTATAAATAACAATGTAATTCCAGACTTTCTAATCCAAATCTATAATTTTTTCACCATGGAAACAACAGAAAATGCAATAAGGACTTCAATTTTCCTTTTCCTCCACCAGTGTTTTCCCAGCAACCAAACAATTCATGAACCACCAACCCAATTATCATTTTCCCCGTTTGCCACTGAATGGATATATGATTACAACTTGACCCAAAAATAAGCAAAATCAACTCGGCACAATTATAAGCAACAGCAACGTATAATCCATAAAATTAAGGTGAATAAAAGAACACATAAGAAAAAAAATATCCCATCAAATCACAGCAGCGAAAATTAGTACCTTTTGATGCGTAGAGCCGTCATTAGGGATCTCCTTGAGAAAATGGGAATTGGGTATCGACCCAACTGACGAGTCAACCCGGGAAACAGAGAGTGCCGACAATTTTCTGCAAGGACTTGCTGGGTTCTCATTTCTGCAGATAAGTGAGGATACCCGCCTGAAATCCAAGCGAGGCGATGAGAAAAGACCAAGTCTTGAAGAGTGAAATCGTCCCAGTCGAGATAGATAAGGAGACGATTGTTGTTGTTTGAGTTGGGTTTTCAGAGGGGTTGGAGAGGACGAATACAGAAGCCTCTCCATGGCCTCCCTCTCTGTTGTCTAAAAGGGATTCCAAGGTATAGAGATTTTCAGAGAGAAATATGGAAGAGGATAAAGGGTAGAAGAGAATAGTCCAAAGGAGGGTTTAAATTGGGGATTTTTCATTTATTGATTTATTTGGCAATACAAATTTAACTGCCACATTTGCTTATATTGCCAAATAAATGAAAATAAGTGAAACTCAATATTTATTTAATATTCCAAATCATCATAAAGGGGTTGTATTTTAAGTTTTTCTGGTGTTAAAAA
Organism: Tripterygium wilfordii; assembly: GCF_013401445.1. Taxonomy (NCBI): domain Eukaryota; kingdom Viridiplantae; phylum Streptophyta; class Magnoliopsida; order Celastrales; family Celastraceae; genus Tripterygium; species Tripterygium wilfordii. The sequence goes on along the minus strand of NC_052233.1, from coordinate 11,371,226 downwards.
ATAAAAAATTAACATTGTCAACATAGTAGGTTGGCGAAAATAATAAATATTTCAACCGTTGGTATCTTAATTATCAAGTTGAACGCATATGATGAATTTCATATGTCTCACATGATACACATGAAATCTTGTTCATATAACCAATCAACTGGGATTTCAACCACTGAAACTCCTATCTTTAGTAAAGTGTTGAGTGGACATTCATTAATCCTTTTGACTTGACATCCCAAAGCCAAAAGGATGATAATGGGATCCAAATATTCACATTAGAGACATTGGATTGATCCAACATCTAGGTGGACATTAAATAATTTGGGTGGTTTGATGACTAAAACTTGTCAATGTAATTTGGTGCATAATAATGGGTCCATGATAATTATTAATGTTATTGTCAATTGTACTATTGACTAAGTCAAAAACAAAAGTGACAGCCAGCCCGCCACCACATTCCCACTTTTCAACAAATATTAGTCCTCTACGTCCATTCCTCTCCTTCTCACCACATTCGCAAATTCGGCCAGAAAAGCAAAAGCCTAGAAAAAGCAAGTCCTGCGCACGATGACACGTATAACCCTCGAGCAGACACGCGCTCGGCACACGCGGTTCCCAACTGACAAATAGTGAGGGGTTGGGCTTTTGTTGAGAAGCCCGTTTTAGATGAATGAAAGAAAAGCCCATGAAAAGCGTTCAGGGGTTGATTGGATGGATGAATGAGAGACCCGGCCCATAATTGATACCGTTAAAGAAAACAAGGCCCAGTCCATTCTAAATCGGTAAATCCGATTCAATTGGGTTCGCGCGCTTCCGATTATCTCCGTCTACGTGTCACTTCATCTGAAGACCACGTCGTCACCAAATCGAGAGGTCCAGAAAGTCCCAAATCCACTCATGTCCAGGTGCACCCTATTCGCTTACATCTCTCATGATCATGGAGTCAAGAGGTGTTGTAGTCAACAATAAAATAAAAAGATGAAATCCGACGGTGATGATTGATTTGTATGGTGCACCCGCGGGTGCATTTTATCCCAAGTGTATGTTATTAAATAAAACAGAGCAGATGAAATTTGGAAGAGCTTGTGTTTTCAGTTTCTACACAGTCGAAGCTTTCATGGCTAATAAGCCTGTTGCGATTGAAGTTTGCAACCCAAATGGGAAGTACGGGGTTGTTAGCACCAAACCCATGCTGGGATCTCGCTGGATCAATATATTAATCGAGCAAGATTGTCGTGTTGAAGTGAGTGAAATTTCTTCTCTTTTCTTGTTTTATTCTTTTTTTAATGGCTCATGTGGAGTTCGACTGTTTGAGAGTTTACTCTTCTATTTTTTCGTGTTTAGATATGCACACAGAAGAAGAATATTTTGTCTGTGGAGGATATTGTGGCTCTAACTGGTGATAAATGTGACAGAGTCATTGGACAGGTGATGTATTGTAAACTCGTTTAGCCAACTAAGACCAAGTTGAAATCATTGAACGATTTGTGGGTTTTTGAGGAATTTGGTTGGTTTTGTGGTTTCAGTTGACAGAAGATTGGGGAGAGAGACGAGAGACATTGTTTCAGGCATTAAGTAGAGCAGGTGGAAGAGCTTTCAGTAACATGGCTGTGGATATGACAATGTTGATGTTAATGCTGCTAACCAATATGGGGTTGCTGTTGGCAATACTCCTGTATGGTCATATTCCTTTTCCTTCTTTACCCTTTAGACATGCCTTTATCACACTTCAGCTTTTTATGCAGTTCTTTAAAATATCTTAAGTACTAGGAGAGCTAAATTAGTGTCTGAAACTACTGTACGAGAATGTCAATGGAGTTGTCATTGTTACTTTTAATCCTTATGGTTTGTGCAGTGGACTCGTGAGGGAATGGCCACTCTAGCTGCTCTTAACGTTTTGGTATCAATAATCAAAGCTTCTTCAAGTCCAATTTTCAGTTCCAACTATTAGCAGAATTTAGAATTTAGAGTATGTCAACTCTTTACCCCTCCATATTACATGGAAAGATTAAAGGATATCTGGTATGGGGTGATCCCTACAGGGTTGAACCGTTTTTGAACAAGAATGCTCAACTTCCAGTGGCCAGTCCTGGCATTATCAATGCAAAAGCCTTAAGTATATATTCCATTATCTTATCATATAGCAAGATAAATTCTTTGTATTTGAGGAGTCTCTCTAAAATTGAAGTAATGTTGTGTTTGCAGGTCTGCCTGTTTCAAAGCTATAAGAACTGGTAGCTGTTCTTGCTCTACATTTCCCATTTTCCCTTGAAGTGTGCTAGTAGCAGTCATGTATACCTAACCTTATTGATACGGGTCTAAATTCGGGCAGTTAGGCCCAAGCGCACAGAAATTTCCGGTAAGTTGGCCCAAAGTCCAACACGTTATCATATATATATTTACACATTTATGGTTCAAACTTTACAGAGTAGTTGAGACATGAAAGAATATATAACCAAAACGAAATGTTCTCAAATCAACTTTGCAAAGGTAGTTAGGGTTTTGCACGCCATCTTAGCTCACACAATCTGTACCTGCCATCATTACAACTAATATATAATATTTATCTGTAAATATCCAATTAAAATACTAATGTGTCATGCAAGCACTGCACTTCACCTACCAAACCACAACATGCCAAGTTCCATAAATATATATACCAACATAGCTTGTAGTAAAAGTGCCAATTGTTTTGTTCTTGAAGATAGATATAATTAGTGAATCTTCTCAATTTGCTGATATATGGATGGTTTTGGATGACAATCAGTTGAAAGTACTTTTTTTTGTATGGATTATCTCTGTTTTTGTCTTTTCTACTTCTCTTTTGTTTGTTGGTCCATTCTTGTTTTGTTTCTCCTTCTTTGTTCAGTCAGAAGAGCTACTCTCATAACCCTAGGAACCAAGAAGAGGAAGAGCTTGTATTGCATGCCAGGTCAATTTATCATTTAATTGTAATTAAACTGAAATTTTGGATTTAATTTGTTAATTAATTAGTTTGTATGTCAATATGTTGCAGAAAACATGAATTTCTCCAACAATCTGGCGAAGAATACACTAAGATCCCTTGTGGGTTTGAAGGGATGGAATTATTGTGTGATTTGGAAACTGAGTGAAGATCAAAGGTTGAAACAATTGATTATGTATATGTACATGATATTCATTCACGCTTTACTTTTTTTGATAACCGAGAATGATATTATATAAGCTTACTCTTTGGACATCCGATACGTACTTAAACTGGGGTTCTCCGGCCCGGGTGCTCATTCATGCATTATGTTTGTGTATGAACTTAATTTTAGTAATTTGTTCTTTTTTTGTGAAAAATTAGGTTCATTGAGTGGATGGATTGCTGTTGTGCTGGAAGTGATCAAAGCATTGAAGATGGAGAAGCTGATCGTCATTTTCCACTGCTCTCTCCTATCCTTCCTTGCAGGGATGTCTTGTTTCAACACTCAAGAACTAAATCTTGTGAACTTCTTGCTCATTTGCCTTCATCCATGGCATTAGATTCCGGGTATGTACCATACTGTTTTAATTATATCTAGATTTGTCTTAATCTCCTCATCATGAATTCTTTGATTGTGTAATTTGTTGAAATGAACAGGATCCATGCACAAAGTTTGATATCAAATCAACCCAAGTGGTTAAACTTCTCTGCTAGCTCAGATTCAAATCTTCTGGAAGTAAGCAACTATATATATATATATATATATATATATATATATATATATATATGCTTCTGTACATACAGAGCTTTTAATGATTTAATGTTGATACATTTTGCAGGAAACAATTGGGACTAGAGTTTTGATTCCAATTCATGGGGGACTAATTGAGCTCTTTGTCACCGAACAAGTATATATATATTTTTTTTTCTTCCCTTAATTATTATTTTTTTTGCAACTGAGAACGACACCAAGCATCCTAGACTCGGATCGTCTAATTAATTTGTCAATACTTTTTTTTCTGATGATTATTAGGTGCCTGAAGATCAACATGTGATAGATTTCATCACAACACAGTGCAACCACATGTCATTGGAGGATCAACAAGAAGCAATATTGAACAATTCAAGCAACAACATGGACACATGCTTCTCAACAACTAACAATGCTAATAATAATCATCCAATGATCATGAACAATGATCAGCTTCAATCATCAAGTAATGGTGATCTCCCATACGACATCACGGTGGATCGAATTAGGCTTTGCAGTCCTCCCATGAACTTCCTGCACCAATTCAATTACTCCCCAGAAAGCAAGACTAACAACAATGGTGATCATATCTTCTTTGAAGGATCTCATGATCAAATGCAGTATGTGGATGCTACAAAGGAAGGGATTGACAATGATTCATCCATCAAGGACGAGACAACGACTAGGCAGCAGCGATCCGATTCTGTCTCGGATAGTTATTGTAGTGATCAAAATGATGATGAAGATGACAATTCCAAGTTTAGGAGGAGCGGGAAGGGACCGCAATCCAAGAATCTTTTGGCAGAGAGGAGGAGGAGGAAGAAGCTCAATGACAGGCTCTACACTCTTAGATCTTTGGTTCCTAGAATTTCCAAGGTATGTCACAATGACAGTCTTCGTTTGATTTAATTGCATAGTATATAAAGATTTAAACTTTATGGGATTTAATTTAATGGGTTTGTTTGTGTTATATAAAGATTTAAACTTTATGGAATTTAATTTAATGGGTTTTTTTGGATTTTTTTTGTTTGTTTTATTGTCAGCTGGACAGGGCTTCAATTCTTGGGGATGCAATTGAATTTGTGAAGGAGCTAAAAAGGCAAGCAAAAGAACTACAAGATGAGCTTGAAGATCATGATCATTCAGATGATGATGATGACCACAACAGTGTCATGCCAGACATTTTGAGCCAAAATGGAGGACCTTCAGTTGGGACTAGTATCAAATCTGGACATGATCATCATCATCACAAATCTCCAAATGGGTTTTATGGGACTGCTAGCATCTCCAAACAGAACAATAATCAAGACTCTGAAAGTACTGCTGACAAGGCTCAACAAATGGAGGTATATATACATATATAAAAATATGAATTTCTTTATTTTAAACATAAGTTTGTTCTTAATTTGATTTTTCTTCCTTTTGGGTTTGGGTTTGGGTTTGGGTTTAGGTACAAGTGGAGGTGTCGCAAATAGATGGGAATGAGTTCTTTGTGAAGGTCTTTTGTGAGCATAAAATAGGAGGCTTTGTCAAGTTAATGGAGGCATTGCTTTCTTTGGGCCTGGAAGTGACAAATGCTAATGTGGCCAGCTTCAGAGGCCTTGTCTCTAATGTGTTCCATGTTGAGGTGTATATATATAATGACATTTTTTCTATTTAAGTAAATACATATATGTACACCACTACTCAGATGCGGACGCCCGTAACTTATAAACTTATGGACTCTGTTTTTTGAGTAGTTTTGAAAAATGAAATAACAAATGAGAATTCACTGCTTTGGACCTCACTTGTTCAAATAATAGTGGAGTCAAAAAGTTACGGACGTCCGCACCTGAGTAGTATTGTATACTCTAAGTTTCTAATTATATAACATCTTTGGGTTGCAGAAAAAGGACAGTGAGATGGTTCAAGCTGATAATTTGAGAGAGTCATTGATGGAGTTGACTAGAAACCCATCAAGAGGATTGTGGCAGACTGAGATCATGACAGCAAAAGAAGTAGCAGAAAGCAGTAATGTGGACTATCACCACCACCATTACCAGCAGCAGCACTACTAGCACATCCTTAGTTAATTAAGTATGGCAAGATAGTAATCTTTGCTTTAGAGTTTCTGTTATATATGTAATGACTTAAATTACTACTTTTAATCATGTAGGATGTTAAAGGTTTAAAATATTGCACTTCCTAACTCTATTGATCAATAGTAGTATATGTGGTTGGTTCTATATTTTAGACCTTAATTGCAGTCTATTATGTATTTGGGATTTCCATTTCCTTATAGGAGTACTTAATTAAATAGCATTTTCTATACTGTTTTTCACACCTGATATCTACTTATTCACACCAAAAATCAACATTATTGCAGAACTTACCTTTCTCCCTTGGCCCTGTTATATTCTTCTTGTATAATGTCTTGCCCACCACCTCTTTTGATTATGAAGGTGAGAAAGAGGTTGAGTGATGTGATCTCGTACATTCTACCTTGAAAGCTAGAGATCATGGGTGGTCGAGTAACCCGTTTGAGTAACGGTAGTGGGTGGTAATGTAATTACCTCTTCTTGTGATCTCGTACATTCTACCTTGAAAACTAGAAATCATGGGTGGTCCAGTAACCCGTTTGAGTAATGGTAGTGGGTGGTAATGTAACTACCTCTTCTTGAATGATGGTAGCGAGTGGTGGTGTAATCTCTCCAATACCTCTTTAGTAATTGTTATGATGATCACAATTTTAATACTGTCAAAGTTCGAACCTTCACCCATGCTTAGGGCAAATGCAATGGTGAAGTGGTATTGGGCCAACAAAGATGTTGTCTTTTGCTGATGTGGCTGTATTGTAAAATGTGTTTTGCTTATGTGGCTGTATTGGGATAAGTGTTTTGCTGATGTGGATGTATTGATATTTAATGTTTTGGTGTAGTTTTGTTGTGGATAATATGGAAGAATGGAATGTTGTTGGGTTGGGTGGAAAGAGAAAGTGTGTAGGAAGAAAAAGTGTATAGAAATTTATGTTTTGCTGATGTGACTGTATTAGAATACGTGTTTGACTTGACTTTTTGTGTAATAGAGGTGGGACCGGGCCAACAAAAATGTTGGCCCAGTAAATTGGTTCTTATTGCATTTGCCCTTACCTAGCAAAAAAACCAGTATGTCAATTTTGAGAGGCGCGTGACTACAACCCTCCCTGTGGAACTATTGTGAAGGATAGCCTGGAACCAATTATAAAAATACAAACCCTAGCTCGCCAATTGACCCCCGTAAAACCCTACAAATCTTACAAGCCCTTCTCTCCCTCCGTAATTCCTTGACAAGTCATCAATGGGATCCAGGGTTAAGCAGTTTTTGAAGAAGTACGGCGGGGTGGCTGTCGGTGTCCATGCATCGGTCTCCGCCTTTTCGATCGCCGGCCTTTACATCGCCATCAAGAACAACATCGACGTGAATTCATATCTTGAGAAGTGGAACGTCCCCGGCTTCTCCAAGGACCCACAACCTCATCCAACCCAACCAGAAAATGAGGGATTTCCAGAAAGACTCACTAATCAATCAACCGATGTGTTTGAAAGCAAGGAGACGGATCGGACGGCTGAGATTGCGAAATCTGCCGGCGGTGCCCTGGCTCTGGCTTTCCTCTGCAATAAGGCTCTGTTTCCGATCCGGGCCCCCATAACTCTCGTTCTAACGCCACCGGTGACGAGGTTCTTGGCCAAGTGGAAGATTCCCAAGGCCAGTGTATGAGTAAATGAATAAACCTTTTAGTTTGTAATTTATCTTCTGCACATCTATTGAATGTTGGCTGTGAACTACAGTGGGGAATAAGTGATAAATTAAGCTGCTTGATAGACCACTGAGTTCTTTTCACTTTCAGAGCATATTTGTTCTGTTGTATCATGAATCGATGAAAAGGTCGTCACTTTTCATACATTTGTACTTGTTGAATGTCGTTTGATGAGCATTATTACTATGTATAATATGGGTTTCGATCTTGCAATTGTATGAGGAATGGCAGTGGTGTGCTCTTCAAAGGAAAACAGAGCAAGGACAGAAACTATTTTGAGGCTGTGAAAGCTGTAACCAGATGGAAATGATACTCTCTGATTTAGGGAACTATTTGAATCCATTTTTGAAATTGTTCTTGGAAAATTTTCCAAAAGCTTGTGGAAGTACTTCAGTTGTTGGAATTTGAATTACAACTACAGGACACTAACTAAATTATACCCATCGTTAAATAGGGAACTTTCTATGCGCACATGTGGCTTATGAGCTGAGTTTAAACTCATATAAGATGTTTAAAAGACAAATTTGCAGTCTCGTTCTCGGTTACTAAAAAAAACAGCAGAATGTACATCAAAATGAACAATTCTACAGATGTGATATATACATTTGAAGGTTACACAGTTCACCAGTTTTGTAAATAAATCGAATAAACAAAAGGAATTAGCAGAGCAACAAATGAAGAAAAACCAAAAAACCAAAAAAGAGGGTCAAGGAGGAGTAATAATTCAATCATTCACAACTTTCTTCAGTAGCTAATGAAGTTTTTTTGGTTCTTTTTTTAAAACAGATGATCCAATGAATTTCAAAACAGAACCCCTGATCGCAAAACTTCCCGAGGACTCCAAAGGGAAGATGATTGTCTATGATGAGCAGTTCAATGAAACATCAGCTGTTATGATTGTTGCAGATGAGCAAAGTCATTGCACTCCGCTCCGGCTTCAGTCAGTGCCAAGTAAAGCTTCGGTACAATCTTTTTCAATCCTAGCTTGAAACCAGCCGAAGTTGAATTTGTATGATCGCCATTGCCTATAGATGCATCTTTAGCCAGCGAGCCAATTAGGTGGCCTTTCATGTATGCATCACAGGCCTTAAGTATGTAGTATCCTCGTCTCCTGAAATGATCTTTGACAAGCTCTTCAAAGTCCTAGCCACATAGTACGATAATCACAGCATTCAGTCATAAATCATCAGTACAAGGATAGAAATATTCATCGGATAAAATTACGAGAATGAAATTTCCCGGGGAAAAAACCAGTATCATACATTCAAACAGTGAATAGATGGTGCTCTGCAATATGGAAGCAAGGTCACATGAATTTACCCACTCTAGAAAGCATGCAAAGTGACATGAGCTTTGCATACTGGTTTGACCCATTTAACAACTCCTGCAGAGAGCCGATTTGGTTGCGGCAGACCTCTAATTGTCCATCCCTGTTTCCTGTTTTTTTTTCTTAGTTCATTAAGCAGCTGCACGAACTGGAATCTAGCTTCTATCTAATAATTTCTTCAGTTAAATAAGTTACAGATTTATTCTAGGAAAAGGTGGTGATCATCATCAAAGCTCTTATCTAAAGCCATGTTTGGGTCAGCTACATGAACCAGTACTAGAAATTAGTGAGAATGCAATACATGAATTCTCCTTTGCCATTTATACCACCCATTGAAAGCTACAGACTCAACTAATATACCCAATAGAAGTAGTGGTTTTGGTTCATAGTTTCTAGAATCGAAATATACCAAACTCTCTATACGGAAAAGTCACAGCATGCCACAGAGTGCACAGGAAGTTATCACTCGCAATATTTAATTGCATAGTAGAAAAATAAAGCACTGCAATGCAATAATTACCTTGGGGTTCCTCCGCATAAGATACATCATTGTCTTGCAGTTTAGGAGGAAAGTATTCTCATTGTAAAACAACGAATTTTTCTCTCCTTCAGCTGTCCCAATTTGCCTATCGTACCCAGCTTCATTGAAATATGGCCTCGCATTCAGTACTAATCCCTGAAGTGAAACTAAGACTTGAAGGATGCTAGAAGATGCTGGATCCCAGACTTCATTTCCTTTACCAGTCCAGGTATTCAAGAGGCTAAGGCAGACCTTGCCTTCTTCGTATAGATTTGGATTAATCCGCCAACCACCAGAATGATAGTATACTGACTGCAACATGAACCACAGAAGTTAAGAATTAAACAGATCCACCGGCACTAATATATTAAGCTAGCAAAATTAGTAAGTACACAATAACAAAATCATATTCCCTACCGGGGGGACATCAGGATACTCTGGTGGAAGGTGGAAATCAAAGAAGAAAAGCCCATCTTGGTAAGGTGTCCCATATGCCCCAACTATTACTGCCCTTATGAGATCCATTCGATCTTCATAAACTCGTACGTAGATAGCCTCTGCTAAAATTATTCAAAATTATTACCTAAATATGAGGTACTACTTTTGTAAATCTAACGGAATTTTTGTAAATCTAACGGAATCCAAGAGACAAGCACATCTCTTACCGGGCAAGTTGTTCTGAAGGATGCTCCAATCTTTTTGAACCTTCTTCAACAACTTCCTGCTGAAACTAACCTAAAAGTGCAGTTAATAGCAAAGGTTCAATAATGTATGAGAGGTCCAGATATGGACAAAAGAATACAGAAAAGGGAAACAAACAAAGGTTACAAAAAGTTAAAAGAGATGTGTTAAGGTGTTTTTATACAAAATATGCTTTCATGAATACCATGTTATGCTTATTGAGCTTATCATATGCTTGCTATGCTTAATATACTTTATGATTAAGTCTAGACCTGTCTCTAAAACCTGCTGTTTATTTAACATATATGTTTTACTTTTATCCGTCTAAATGTTTCCCTGCTTACTCTATTACTGCCTCATATGACATGAAGCTTAAAATAAGCTTACAAGCTGTCAAAGAATGAGTAATCAACGAAAATATTCTTCTAGAAAATTCAAGATTTAAATTTGAAATGATTTGACGAAGAAAAGGAAAGAAAGAAGATTCTCTGAAGAAAAGGAAAGAAACAATGGGAAGGACATGAAGAGAAATTAGTATAATTTCAACTCCTAGAATCAAGGATATGATTCAAACAATCAAGAGTGAAACCCTACTCCTTTATAACTTTCTCAAAAGGCTGCCTAAAAGATATAGAGAGATCATACATTCATTCCAAAGCTTCTAAGCAATTCTTTGTCTTCCATATTTTTGCCTACCGTTTCTCTCTCTGTTAGAGGTTCAATATATTTGAACTTAGTTTCTATACCTCTAGCCATATCAGAAATTCATACTTCTAAGAGTGTAGCTGGCACTCGAACCAAAACCAGCTGTGTGTAAAGAGGTTGACCTGTCCCTGCATCAAGTTGTCATAGTGGATTTCCAAATCTCAAGGAGGAGCCTTGAGTAGCGGATGTAGGTCGAATTGTTGTTGAACCACTCTAAACTCGTTTGCACTTCTTCTACCCTTACTTTTATATAATTTTTAATATTGCTTAATTGTGTTTTATTGATCCGTGATTATGGTCTGTCTTTTCTGTGTTTGATTGAAAATGTGAGCATCACTAGCATCTACTCTGACAGGACAGATTTAGAATTTTTAACCATATCATAATTTCTAGCCTACATAGGTCAACAAACTGATTTCCAGAAGATACCTTACTCTATTAATCAGAAAAGTTCAAAGTCGTTTGAAAGTATTTACCTTATACAATTCACCCCTCTTGTGTTAGCCTAAGGTACTAACTATATGAGCAAATTTTTTGGGACAACATTCAGCGCACATCTCTATCAAAATATTTTATTATTTTAAAAGTTTGATGCACTTCAAGTAGTTCCCTCATCGTCATACTACAAATAACCATCATCCTGTATAAGCAAAAGGTGTACCAGCAACAACCGACCATGATGACGAGTCACAACTCACAAGTCCCCCTAATTATACATCATGCAGCTGAAAGATTGCAGAAGTAACAAATGGAAACAGCATGAAAGGTGATCAAATAGTTAGCAGCAAAAGGTAACATGTACCTGTCCATTTGACCCGAGAAAATAATGGTCCAAAGGATCTTTAGCTATGTCAAAGCGTTTGAAAGACGAAGCTTCACCCTTATGATATGCTGAAGCATTTAACTCTGCTGCCTTTGAACGACTTAAAGCTTCCTCTACATTTGCAGATTCTATAGCTTCCTCTCTTTGCCCATGAGTATTTCCCACATCACGGTCACCAATGACGTTAGATTCCTGATAGCTCGACTCATCATATGAGGAAATATTCATCAGTTGCTCCAAAGGAGCATCATCTACATTTCTCCGACCCCATGAAAAGATTCCAGAGGCCAGTCTGGTTACTTTAGTGACAAGTCCAATTGCAGAAGCGACAGGAAAAGAATATGACACACTCCCTCCTGAATTATTCTCAACGCTCTCTTCTACCTCAGGATTCATGTCAGAGGAATTCCCCATACCAAATTCCTGAACATCAAACACACATTATTTCCTTAACTAAAAGACACAGTCAATCTGATTCATCAGTTCATTTTCTCACCTAATCTACACACCCATCATGAGAATTAAACATCATGAACACTTCACCAAACATTTCTCTAAATACTATAGAACAATTTTTTAAAGGAAAAAAAGAAGAAATTAAGGTCGACTTTGCTAGGTATGTTAATACTTAATAATATACAGTGAAAGGATAACATACTACTCATTTAAACAGAAACGAACCTCTCTAGTATTTTCAAGAGCATTTATCTCATCATCATCAACAGTTTCCCAACTTGCAGCATCATCGCTTACTTCACTTCCAGCTGCAACTGACTCATCATCATCATCTCTATCAACAACATAAATCGCTTGAGGTCCCACCTGATATGAGACCACATATTAATTACAAAATTAGACAATCTCACCAACTGTATATAAGGCACAAAAAGAAAATACTGCAAGCTGCAATTTCAGGCCAAGTAGATAAAATGACGTCAAAAATGTAGTTTGAAAATCAAATTTAGACGTTCCATCCATAAAGCTGTCTTTTTCCTTGAAGCCTACACAAGGCAACAACATTCAGACTGAGCCAAAGGAGTGCATCACCTTTTCATCTCATAATAACATTAAAAAAGAAAAACCATCCCTGAAAATCTACATCAACAATACCACAGAAGTCGGAAGTAAAAGAGATAGAGAAAGACGCAAGATGTGAGATACTTGCGTTTTCAGATTCAAAGGGTAGACATTGATGATGAAGGACTTCAAATTAAAAGGGTGATAGGAACCCAAGGAAAAGAAAACAAAAAAGTAATTATCATAAAATAGTGATGAGTATACCATTGAAACCATGCCATCAGCCCATGTAACTTCAATATCTCCATTTGTAAGGCCAGTTATATTACCCACCCAAGTGAGATCTGAGAAGTCCATACAAGACTCAGATGTGTTCTCAGTTTTCTCATGTCCCAAGCTCATTTCACCATCCTGCTTGACCTCATTTGGTACATGTTGCTCCTCTGATTCCACAGCAGAGACTGTTTGAGGTGAAACAGTAACTGGAGAAAGTCTAACAACTACATCTCCATAACAGTAATCATAATCAGGATGCCCCTCTAGCTCATACACACTTACTATCTCCTCCTTATCAAACTCTCGTGGGTCTTCTGCCCTAGCAACTGGCTTTAACCACCTCACACAAGATGTCTTTTCCTTTGCATCAACACTTTTTACAACCCCGACTCGTGTAGCTTCACCAGCATCATCATCATCAGAAGCCTTCTCAACAACATACTGCTCAGCAAAAAATTCATGGTCACCTGGATTGTCAATTGAAATCAATGTTGTTGAATCCATCCCATGCTCTAGCACTCCGTCCTGCCATGCCACATCAACTTTTGTCCTCGTATTGACAATTAAGAGGGCCTTTTCAAAGATTTCTTCATTCTTTCGAGACTTCTTGTCTCTCCTTAATACTACTTTACGCATCTTTTTGCGCGGGTGACGACAAGTTTCATGCATAGGTTCCTTTGGGACTGATAATGGACTAGCGCAAGAGCTAGATTCAGGTGATATACTATTTTCAGTATTCTCATTACTCACATCAGCTGCAACCACTGGATCAAGATCCATATATTCACCATTCCCACCCAATTCATCTGCAGCAGTTCCTTCTGAATCACATCCACTTTCTGGTTGAGTTACTTGAGTATAATCCAATTCACTTGTAACTGAATCCTGTATACCTAACTTTGACAAATTATTGTATATGGTGGAGGAGGATGATTGTGGAAGAAGGCACCAATCACCTACTTGCCAATTTGCATGTGTTAAACAAGACAACAATCTTAAATTCATTGGACTCTGCTCTTCAGCTGGGGATGTAGTAGAATCAGGCCCATACCCTGCAGATGCTATCCAGTAAATGAACACTGATCCGGCTGTAACTTTAGTAACAGTGCCTTCTAACCGATTAGCTTTCCACAAGCCAGATAGCCACCTCGAATTCTTAAAAACGGATGAAGAGTTTCCCCGTACCCGCTGACCAGGGTAATAAGGAGAATGCCCATCATCTTCAAAGTTAGTCTTGGAAACTGGTTTGAGGCGCGTAGGCTCTGCCTTTGTCACTTTGCACCGAGAACCATCATCAAATAAGACAGTCACATTATCCAAGACATCATCAACTCTACCCAGCCATGGGCCAAGGATCACATGATCACCAACAGCGAAATCCCTCACGCGCTTCAAGTTTCTGGATGATACATTTTTCATAATTGATCCATCTGAGGCTAGCAAATCAACAAAAATATTGACATCCACCACAACACCAATTTGCCCAGTAGGGTCCAAGGCAGATGCAACATAATCACCATGTAAGAACGCCCTATCAACGAGAGTTACATTATGAATATCTTGGATTGGCTCAGTGTCACCCATCCAAATCACTCGAACATGATCAGCCCGAAGAGAATCATTCTCATCATTATCCCCACCTCTATTCCTGTCACCACCCCCATCAGTGTTGCTAAGGCCATCAGCACCACCTTCTTCATCTTCGTCGTCATCGTCTTCGTCATCTGTGATACTGCTATCAGAGTCTGATTCACCAGCAACTTCACTCACAATCCCAATTACACCAGTGTTTTTATGTCTCACAACATCTTGCCTATAAATTGTTGGACTATTGTGTAGATCATTTGTTTTACATTCATTGTTTTTTCTATTTGCAAGTGGATCCCAGACCAATGGAATCATCGCCGATTCATCCTGGTTCAAGTCACCCTTATCATCTTCATTCTTCATTGGCTCATGAACATCAGAAACACTGTCATTCTGCTCACCTCCCATCTGCACACATAAAACAATCAGGTGAGAATAGCAAAGTTTTTATTTATTTACATACATACATATACATGTGTATGTACAATTAATATACAGTTATATTTACTACCAAAAGACTTCTAACCAGTCCTCCTTCAATCAAGTTTAATTTCTCTCACAAGCATGGTTTCAGGGGAATAATAATAGAAATTTCAGACAAATGGAAATAGAAAATAAATCTTAAATCCTGGTTATTGGAACTCTTCTTTGCTATAAACAAAGAGCTTGACGTTTTTAACATTCTTGGCAAGTTACTAAAAAGTAGAAACAGAGAACATCTCAAAAGACAATAAACAGTGAAGTCATATATCTTTGTAGCAAGCCCGATTACATCTCAGTTCTTGTGCACTCCTGGGTCTATCACATGAACAAACATAATTCATATCTTCTATTTTTCAATAATAAAAATAAAACTTGAAACCATTATTAACCTGTTTCTAACTTCTTGTACAACTAATGTTTCATGCTATGAACAAACGAAGCAGATCTTTTCTTTCTCTTTTCTTTTCAAATAAATAAACTTCAAAAACAACATTAGCTTATTTTCAACTAGAGTTTCAATATTCAAACATCAAACCCATTACAGATACTCAGAAAAGGAAAAAAGAAAAACACAATCAAACCCAGAGATAATCCCCGTACCTCTGCAATAATATCAATCAATCTAGCGCCAAACCACTATCAATGATAGAAACCCAAAAACGACAAGCTGAAACAACGTTGAAAGAACATTATATATGTCATCAAAACAAGAGAATTCACGATCACCACCGCCGATTTAAGCTTTCTAGCTGAATACCCATGACAGATAAATTGAACAATTAACAAACGAAAAAAGACAAAAAAAAAAAAAAAAAAAACCGACAACAACAACAACAAAAGACCTTTGAGCTTTTATATTTCTGGGTCATGGAGGATCTCGAATAAATTACTCTCCTTTCTTCCTTCTAGCTGAAAATCAATGTTTTTCTGGAATAAGAAAAAAGAAATACGTGAGTTCTGGGTCTAATGGGTTTTACGTGTTTGATTATAAAGAGAAAGGAATATAATCGAAGAGGGACAGAGAGATTGCGAGAGATTGAATGAAAGACAGAGAAGCCGGGGGTAGTGGAAGGCTGCAAGCTGGTCTAGGGGTAGATTAGTAATTAAGCGATGTCAATTCAGTAGCATTATTTTCAGATTCATCAAGGCCGTTGGATCTCCTTACCAAAACCAAGTGAGATATTGACTCCTTGGTAATTTGTAGAAATTGCTTTAAATAATTTAGCGAAAACAAGTTCTATAATTTTTGATAAGACATGTAAATTGTGGTATTATTATTTATTATTTAAATAACGAGTTAATATGTGATCACGAGTTGGGTTTTGACCCAATTTACTCTGAGAAATTTTTGTGCTTGCGGGTCTGATGATCTGAGTTTAGTTCCAAATCAAAAGCCCCAATAATAAACTTGTATGATATTTTCGGTTAAAAAAAGAGACGAGTTAACCATGTGTTTAAATACTGTATATTTAGACCATTCAACTCTCTTAAGTATTCGTTATATCATATTTAATGGTAAAATTGTGCACGTCTTTAATGTAATATTCTTTTTTTTTCTTGAGAGTTTAAAAAAATATACTAAAAACATGTATTTGGTTATGCATTTTCTTGTTTGGTTATTATGATGAGAATGACAATGAATTTAAAATTGGCAATCTTATTTTATTATTAATAATCAAAAGTCTTTTGATAAGGACATTTTCACATTATACATTTTCTAAGAAAAATAGAAATAGTATTTTATGCCTCAAGATAAAATGGACATTTTATACTTTTAATGATGATTACAAGTCCAAAACTAGTTAAGGAAGCTTCTTATTAATGCAATAATAATAATATTAATGTTTTCGTCAATGTTTGGAATATATATTTTTTATTACAAGATGAGAAATACTTAACTCGATATCTCTATGAGATACCATACATATGAGTGTCATATGAACTACTCGTGGTTTGTTTTTTATTTATTTTCCGTTTTTTGTTTCAAGTGATTGTAGCTACTTTATTGTTTTTAAAATAGACAATCAAACATATTTTCGGAGTAGTTTTGCAAATTAATGAAAAAAATACATGTAAATGCTCACATACACTTTACGTCATTAGTTGAATTAATAATCATGTAATTAGGGAGAACTCTAGGGAGCTCTTCGTAATTACGAAAAGGTTGCTCGTAGCGTTTTACTAGTCACTACGCTACACCCGTCAACACAGAAACATTCCTCTTTTATACACTCCAGAAGGTAGACTGCTCTTCGGCTCCAAACCGGAGAAGATGATCGTGTGCGTCGCCGTCGTCGGTCACCAGGTATACCCTCCCACAACACCCCATCTTATTATATGTGATATGATATGCGATGCTGATATTAATGAATCTGATGATTTTGCTGTAAATCTCTTTGTTTTGGTCGTGATTTCGACGAATAGAACAATCCGTTGTACATACAGAGCTTCACCGAGGCAGACGATGCTCTGAAGCTCCACCATATCGTACACTGCTCCCTTGATGTCATTGATGAACGAGGTACCCACGTATGCATTTACATTCAAATCGCAATCTCAGTTCAAGTGATAAGATTGGGGCTTGATTTAGAGCTTTTGCTCATTCGAATTAATTGTATTTTTACTGGGGATTGGGAACCGCTGATGGGTTTTGTTTAGATTTGAAATTGCTGGCTATCTTTTTAGTTAGATAGAATGTGTATAATCATAGGAGTTATAATATCTGATTTCATATGAATTTGTATAGTGAATAATCCAAGGAAATCTGGGCCAATGTTGAATGAGACATTTCTGGGTTTGCTTTATCCAACAGAAAATTATAAAGTGTAAGTAATAAACTTCGATTCAATTTTGCTTTTCAGTAAAGATTCTTTGCAAACATTTTGTAGTATGGTGGCATCTAAATTGCTGTTTTCATAAAAACTGTTTCTTCGGCAGGTATGGTTATTTAACTAACACAAAGGTTAAATTCATCTTGGTGACAACTGATTTGGATGTTAGAGATGCTGATGTGAGAAATGTAAGTATCTCTGCTGGCTGTTTCTCATTTTCTGCTTGCTGATTCTGATGAACTACTTGTGAAAGAATTGAATTATTTCCATGGATGCTCTGCTAGTCGTTCATGAGTTAACTAATGAGTGAAATTTTGTCAGTTTTGTTGGTGATGGGGGTGTGTTCCTATTTGTTTATGCTTGATACTAGAGTTATCTTTTAATGAATTTTCATGGAAAAAGTGTATGGTGCAAGCTTTCTCAAGTCTTTTGTTTGGCCTTCTTTTTGAGTAGCCAACTGAAGGAAAGAAAGATTAATAAATCTTATGTTTGAATGGTTTGCATGATCTTCTTCGTTTTTCTTTAGTGACAGGTACTTGCATGATTTACAATGCTTCATCCTTTTCTTCTTCTCTTTCATAAAACTCAATGCTGTGTAATTAGGTTTCAGTAACAAATGATTTGGTACTTCCTTTAGTCCTTATACCAAAACCAATGTAGATGGACTTTAAAATTTGTGAGAGAATGGTAGAGTGAGCTAGATGTTACATGGAAACAATCTGCATATCCGGTTTGGTTTTAAATGAATATTTAATTTGCTTTGAGTAGCTTTTAGGCACTGAGGGGTGTAATGCTTTCAACAGATTTTGAAGCTCCTAACTTGTTTCTTGTTCTTGTGCGGAATTAATGTGCAGTTTTTCAGGAGGTTCCATGCTGCATATGTCGATGCAGTTTCCAACCCATTTCATGTGCCAGGTAAAAAGATCACATCTAGAACTTTTGCAGAAAGGGTGAGCAACATTGTCAAGTCATTTGGATTTAGTTCAGGGTGAATTACCAATGTAAAAGTTTTCTTGTATTTCTTTATGAAACTGGTGGATATAGTTTTCTTTGTCTTCAGCTTCGAATGCAGTTGCTGCGTTGGAGGTTGAGAGTATCAGAAAACTAGTAATTGTAACGTTTTACATCATTTGTTTCCATCACGTTGCCTGCCTTATTGAATTAACTTGTTTTCCCTTGAATACAAGAATGTGCAGCACTTACATTTTTTTTTGAAGTTTCTCCTTGCGTCCAATATATACTGTTCAAAGCATAGAACTTGACATATCTATACGAAGAGCTATCTTTTCCATGTGTTTTTTCGTTGTTGCAAAAGCATTATTATAATTTCAATATCCATCCATCTTCAACAAATTCCACCGTCAACGAAAAGATACAATTTGGTGTTCTGAAATAAAAGTTGCCATGAACTGATGCATAAGCAAAAACAATCTTAACTGGTCAGCAACACCAAGAAACTGAGAGGTTATTGTTTGGGAATCTATTAAGGAAAATATAAACTTGGCCGAGATGCCTCTTGCAGATCCTCCCCTAATCAAAATTCATCATCATCCTCCTCAGCAATGTGTTTCGCCAGCTCTTGCTCCTGCTGTTGTCTCTCCCTCCTCTTTTCCGCACCTTTTTTCTCCTTGTGGAAGTTTGGTGGAAACCTGAGCGCACGTACTGCTTCATTATGCATGTTGAGGCAGAAAGCTATCCTCGAGTTAAATGCTATTTGTGGTTCATTAGTTGAGTAGATATCCCCAGTTTCCTTCGATACCATCCACCCATTCGTATGATCCAGAATAGCATCCACAGCTCCATCTCTGATTGCCTTGGCTACAATACTCTCAGCATCTGCAATAGGATTTGGAGAATCCAATCTCAATTTCTTGGCAACATCAGCCAACGAAATACGAGAATAAGAGATACTGATGTTTCGAAGCCCTGTCCTTATGACGTTATGGCGGAGCCTAACAATCAAATTATGGGTTCCATCTATATTAAAAGTACTTGAGAACCTCTCTGCAACAGATTTGAAGAGCTCCAAATCTCCAATTCGCACAGCCTGCATATACAAATTATCCTTCAGAAACAATCTGCAAAAGCTAATGGACCAACTTTTATGATAACCTAAATGTACCCATCTTTTGCGATTGTGAGTTCAATGACACTTAGTCCGATAAGCCAATACTCACATTTGTCAGCTCAAAGTATGGCCTCAAAGCCTTCTCCATGCCTTTCTGCATAAAAATGGTCCTCTCAGGGATTTCTCCCAGCAATAACCTGACAACGACTGCCCACTTGTTGCATTGAACTCGAAAACCAAGAGCTGCAACAGGGGCTTTCCGAGCAGCTTGAAGAAGAGACTCTTTAGCATCTGTGTATTCCAACTGTATTGTCCTTATCTTTCCCAAGTAAAAGAGATAGCGACAGAACTGCAAGAAGACATAATATTTTATTACCACAAAGTCAGAAGCAAAATTATTGTCCTTATCTTTCACAATCAGGACTCCCAAAAAGCATAAAAGTTGAACATCAATTAATATGCATAACCCATAAAATATAAATATGATAGATGAAGAGTAAGAATAACAAAGTGTTGCCTGTTGATTTGAATGAGCTTCAAAGCGAGGGGCCTTTGACCTCAACTTCTCTGCTTGGTCGAATAAATTATAGTGTAGGTAATTGCGGAGTAGCAGGTTGAGAAGTGTTTCCTGCATCAAACCATTATCCAACATTCCAACAATAAGACTCAGGGTATATAGCTAGTACGAAATTAAAATTGATTAACATTACCTGGCCCAGCTCATCATGCTGCAATGTTGCAATCCGATGAAGCTCAAGGAGGTGACTGTCAGTAAGCAAACAGCAGAGATGAAGAGAGAAGAAAAACTCAATACAGTAACTAAAAAAAGGTCGCAGCAAGCAATTATAGTCCTTTATTCATGTTTTCTGTGAGACATGAACACAAGGATAACCGTCTAACACAGAAAGTGTAAATAAATCTAGCTGGGTTAAAACAGTCCATAATAAACATTATGAATAGGAAACTGATTCTAATCAACATCTCACCTTCTAATTTCAGCAAGATCACCGCTGAGTTCATAGCAAAGAGAGTAGTAGAAGTACAGCCTAGATGCCAGAACATCAACAGTTCTCCTATTAAGGTTCCTCAACCGGGCAATGCTTGCTGAAGCACAAGCTTTAGCCTGGATATTATCAAATTAACAATGTCAAAGGCAAAAAATTGAGTTGATTTAAAAGAAAGAAAAAGAATTCTCCACATAAATGTAGGCTACTCTACCCCAATGTAATTCTTCTGATCAATAAGAAACATGAGCACCAGCAGGTAGCAATATATCTCAAGCTCAGGCAAAGGGTGCTTCACAGGAGGTTGAGCAGCAGCAGCTGATGTTGCAGTATCAACCTCCATTTCATGCTCATCTTCCTGTCACAACATTCAACAATTGTAGTGCTTGAAAAGCAAAACTAACTACAGTGGGGAACTGTAATAGAAACACTGAAATAAATATTGATGCAAAATATACTTGGTTAGCTGGCATATGTTAGGGACTTGGAACGATGTCGATAGACCATACATATATTTGACATTCAAGAAAGCCGGGATACTTGAAAGACGAGATACTAAATAGAGGACCTATCCACCAAGCACCATTAATAATAGTCGAATGTAAGAGTATCTTTCTTTGCTTCAGCTTCCTTTGAAAACAATCTCTGTGCTTACGCTTCCAACTATTAATAAGAAAAACATAATGCCACTAACTATTATGCACAAGATGGGACCACATGACGAATTCTCTAAATTGATATGGGAAATTGTTCTTAAAATTACAAAGGAATTCACAAAAAATCCAAGACATCCAGAATTTACAGTTGCTTCAAAGTCTACCTTCGGCAGGTATGCGGATATTCGAGTATGCACATCGGATCCAGGGGTGAGAGCAAAGCTGAGGAAAGCATAGACCACCGAGAGCTTCAGCTTCCGTCGAAGAGCCATGGTCAGCCTCACCGCCCGCATAATCCTCCGCACTTCTCGAGTGTAAGCTCCTGTCTCTATCAACCCCGCAATTTCCTTCAAATCTAAAGCAGCAAAACCCAAATTTCAAAATCCAACCAAAATTGAAAAAAAATAAGAAAACCCCATCACAAATACAAATGCGTGCGTTGATATAATTACTCTGGAGAGTAGAAGGGGAGATGGGGGCGGTGGAATTGGAGGGAACCGGATTCTCTTTCATCTCTACATCTTGAGTCATCTTCGCTGAGATTTTGAGTTTTCGGTGAAACCACAAAGGTGGGTAAATTGAGTGAAACGAAAGAGCGAATTGGGTATAGGACTTAGGTTAATTTAGGGTCGATCAAGGTAGAATGAGAGAGTATGTTGATCTGAAAGAAGAGCAGAGACGAGTAAAAATCGATACTTTCAGCCTCACTCGTCTCTTTTCTTATGCTACAGCCTACAAGTCGACTACAAAGAAGAAGAGTATCGAAACGACGCCGCAATTAACAACATAAAATTGCACTAACTCTTTACTTTATTTTATAGGAACTTCCAGTATAACTTTTCTTTTCTTTTTTCCTTTTACTATAAATTTTGAAATTTATATGTATTACTATCAACAAATACTTACATATGATAGCCAGAAAAGCAATATATATTTTTCCATTAACGAAGAACTCATCCGGTCACATTTAGAATTGTAAAATGGACTAGGCTGGATGCCCTCCTGGGCTGGGCCGTCCCTTCCCTCAAATCCCATGGCCCAGCAAGCTTAGTGCCGTCGGGTTTAAGGTTTAGGGCCTGGCCACTCCACAAGCTAATCTATTGCTAATCAATCAACACAACTGCATATACTCATCAAACCCACTTATTTAGAGCAAAAAATTGTTTCATAAAATCCACTTCCAGTATGTGAATCAGCACATTAGGCTCAGATTCAATTCTACCAACAATGTGCTCAAAATAAAAGCAATTTGGAGAGAATACAGGGGAGCAACAAATGCTTACAGATTGCATATAATGTGTGGAACACTTTAATTTAACTTTTAGGCTTTCATGGCGAAAACAATCAAAGCGACACTTGAAGCTGACGACTTCTTCTGGCAAACTGACCGGCTCATTACAACCACCAAAATATTACAGGGGTTAGCAATATAAGCGCAGAACTCCTCCTTCAGACATTGCACATTCAAACTCCGGGGGCTCCTATTTGCTTTCGGGGAATTTAGCCTCGTAGGTCTGGGCTGTCTGCATGTGTAACATAAAATCCTAAGATGACAACAGATTTTGGAGTAAAACCATAAAAGGAAACTAAACTGTAAAATTGTTACCATGAATGTTGCAGTTATCATCTTTCCAGCAAACCATCTTCCATGGAGAGAACGTTGTGCATTCATTGCAGACTGTGTATTATCAAATCTGACATATACAAAACCAGCAGTGTTCCTGTCTCGGCCAAAAAAAAACACAACGAACCAAAGATAAAAATCAGGAATGAAAAGCATCATCATATAGCAGGTACAACGCCATCATTTCAACAGCAAAATAGTAGTAATCTTACAAAGTTTTACTAAAACAAGGCACTAATCATAAGTGGATCTCACAATATCAATAATCATATTCATAATACTCTTATCTTTGTAATGCTCACAACTCATGTATTCATTGTAGGATCTTTTGCATCGTATTAACTATTAAGAAATCAAAATGGTGGACAGGCTAGAAAGATTTCCATCTAAGAGAAGAACCACAGTAAATCCCAGTGGCACTTACTTGTCTACATACGCATGCTTCAAATGTCCAAATTTTGAACATTCTTCTTCAACATCTTCTTTGATATCCAAATCAAAGTCTGGTTCCGTCTGCATTGAAGAATATGACTTAAGCTACCAGAAACAATGAGAGAGAGCGGGAAAGACCATAATAACAGACAATAAATGAGGTCAGTTGCCAACCTCTGCTGTTGGATCAAACATATTTTTCAACAAGAGACATTCACTTGGGTTGCCAATCGTATCAACAGATGGCACTGTAACACTAGGGAGTTGGAGAGCAGCGCCTGGAAGTCCAGCAACAGAAGGAATGACACCCTGTACAATTGGAGTAACAAGAGGAGAAACAGCAGGGATAGGTGTTGTGGGTAGAGTAATGCCGACAGTATTGATAACAGGGGTAACTAGTGAACCAGTTATACTGCAAATAAAAGAAGTAAACATCAGATTACCCTGATGAATTATTATCGAAGTTACTAGCATGACAGAGGTTAACCTTGATGCAGTGCCAGTGCGATCCAACTTCTGCATGAGAAGTGCTCGAGAACGTGCATTCAGCGACTGAAATTTGAAGACCAATAGGTTAGCTTGGCCAGATGGTTATTAAAATTCATATTTAAACCAAAAGTAAAGCAGAAATAGAAAAACATTTGTGCCAATAGATACTTGAGAAAAAATAACTCTTAAACAATGACAAGAACCTCATTTTTTGTTTGGCTTTCATATGTTTATATTTATAATCATTTCAATCTTCTCTCACAGCCACATTAAAAAAAAAGGGAAAAAAAAAAAGAGGGCTTGTCACACTCAACAAATTAGAAGCAAACTATTGGTCCATATGTTTGCCCAAAACTAAAAGCAGATAAGAGGTATTTTCTTACTAACCAAGCCAGCACCCTCATCATCATCGAGATCACCGGTATTTGTTGCAACATCTTGAATTCCAGGTTGATCAGTTACTGTTGACACCTAATAAAAGGAAAGTAGCATAATAACAAAATTAGTCCACAAAATCTGATCACATCATCAACGTTATCCGACCCTTGTCCCAAACTGTTTGGGGCAGGCAACATGAATCCATAAGAGAAATCAATGAGAATTCTTTTTCACCATTCATTCCGACCATATTCACCACAAATCAATCGTCCTAATTTCAAGCTAATGCGCTAATGCAGTATGCAAGACAACTTTTTCCAATGGAGAAAACCAACCATCCATACAAATATGCCTGTGTTACCTTAATCATCCGACCTGCAATCTCTACTTGTCCATTCAAATTCAGAGCACTTCTAGCATCTTCAAGACGTGCAAACTGCAATCAAACAACTCATTCACGCCTTTAAGAGGAAAGCCGTTAACCACTAACAAGGCCACTTGGACCAATTATCAGCTACATAAAATAAAATCCAAGACCTTGCAGTAAAATATGAATCAGTACAGTGAGAGCTTTTCCATGAGATTGAGGCCTAAATGGCTTTATATGGGAAAGATAGAACGTTAGATCCAAGAACCGTTATGATACTACACTTCCTTTTTAAAATAAACAAATTTATAATATCACCCCGCATTGTTCAAGATTTTTCACAATTTTGAGGAGATAAGAAAATTAATTACATTTTTCAGGTTAAATGCAGTATTGACCAAACTCACCTGCACAAATCCAAAACCCTTGCAATGCCCACTTTCATCAAGAGGCAACTGCACCAACTCCACAATACCAAATGGCTCAAAAACCTGTAATACCAACAAAAGGTAATCCGTACACAAAGTCATAAATATAACATTTTTTTAAAATTTAAGTAAAGTTGCATTTACGACATAAAGAACATATTTGGGTAAGTAAAATCTTGAATGACACAGACAAACTGACCAAAATACTTTCACATACTTCTGGATAAACAAAATTTATGGAGTTCTTAAAATGAAATCACTATCGAGCAAAACGTTATATGGAAGTAGGAGAAATGGAACAAGGTGCCGGATATGAATCCCCCTCCTCAAAAATTTTAACAACATAACCCTCCATGGCTTATTAAAAAAAATAGGAGAAAGGGAGCATCTATGACAGATTTCTTATGTCTGGTTATTTATTACGTTCTCAACCACATTACCAACCCAATCCAAGTTAGAGATGTACTGAATAATACCACCTCTAAGATTTTCTTTCCTGTTTCATAAAATTGCAGTTAGAGAGAGAATTTCTAATAATTTCTTACAAGTTATAGAAATGGAATGATGGCCATTTAAATGCCTAATAATAAAACATTCCCAAGGGACAATTTTGGCCCAGCGGTAAAGTTCTTTCACGTCAACCTCAAGGTCACATGTTCAAACCACATAAACAACCTTTATGCAATGTTGTTTTAAGGATGCATACATTTTGCCTTTCCCGGACCCTGCCCCCACAGCGGGAGCCTTGTCAATCCAATGTTGTTTTACCAATAAAACCATAGTTGTTAAAAACTAACAATATTGGATACAAATCATATAAGTATCTACAAGGGTAGATTTACAAGGGTAGCCTTATGAACCAGGTTCAGATAGTTAGGGAAAAAACACTCTCAAGCTTGACATTGAACAAACAACAAAGACACCAGAAATCTAACAGTGACAATCAACAAGGAATGATTACCTGCCGAAGTTGATCTTCAGTTATGTTGGTATGCAAATTTCCAACATAGAGTCTCCTGGCCCCACCTGAATAGGGACCGGTACCACCACCCAATGCTCCAGCAGTAGATGCAGTTGACTGAACAAGATTCTTTTCAGCTTCTGACGGTTTCACCATTACTGGTTGGCCAAAAAGAGGCTGCCCAGAAAGTGCTATTGCCATGGGGACTGACATTGCATCATAGAACTCTATATACCTGCAACAAGAAGAATTTATTAAAGAAGAGTAAAAGATGTAAAATTACTAGAACATGGCAGAACATAAAACAGAACCAAGATAAATAGTGAAAGAAAAAAGGAAAAGGAAATGATACCTATGAACAAACAGATATCACGCTAAGAAAAAGCAAGATTAAAAATTAGTCTATATAAACACTCTCTGGATCATTTCGATTTATCAGATGTTGCTGATTAGAAAAATTAGACTATAAATACAAAACTAACATTATATAAGCTATTTTTTTAAGGATTGACATAACTTCACCAAAAGTGTTTTTCATTCATCTCCAGCAGACAACGAATCTAGTAAAATTTAGATAAAACTGGTAAGGTATATCTAACTTACCCAACTCCCTTAGAACGCCTAGAATTCCGATCACTTATAAGGCGTACATCTCGCACCTGAAAAACAGGGATATAAGTGTTTTAGAATGATGCTATGCAGAAATATAACATGAACATTTATGTTATATGATGACAGTCACATATTGCACAAAATGCATTAACATATGAACCAATCAGAAAGCCGAACATCCAAAAAAATACCATACCTTTCCCGCCCTAGAGAAAAATTCATACACATCTCTTTCGTCCGCCTTCAGAGAAATCTGTATAAAAATGGTTCACCAATGAATATATGCAAAATGGCGTCATTAATAGAAATAAGTACTGATAACTCAGAACTTACATATGCCAAAAGTACAATTATTACCTGATAAGCAAACACTGTCCTTTGATCCCTTTCAGGATCAATCACCGGCTCCGACACTTCTTCCTTTTTCCGCCTATAAGAAAATGGAAATGCAAATAATGACCATCAAAATGGATAAAATTACTCATGATGAGTTTCAATTGGATAACTGAGCCATGAGGCCAAAACATTCAACATCTTAATTTGCTGCATAGAGTGAAAGCCTGAACCCATTTAACTTAGTCCTGCAGGCAAGTACACGAAGTTAAGCAAGAGAAGTGAGGAATGACCAACAAACACAGACAGTGAATTAAGAGATTTTTCATCTTAGTTAATCAGAACAAACCTGGATAACAACTTGGGAACTAAGTGGAAGGAGACTGACACCTAGTGCTCGCATACAAAAAAATAACACTTGAGACTAACAAGTTATACAATTTCCATCAATTCAAAGGATATAATTGAATCAGTATAAAACATAGAACAGAAACACACCACTATATGAAAGACAGGGGAATCATTTGGCATTTTTCTTTCTTTCTTTCTTTCAATGCGAAAAAGAGGTTTTAATAAAATGGCACCAAAATGGTAAAACCCCTGAAGCAGAGATACAACAGGAGATAAAAAAATAATTTACAATTGTTTTTCTTAAAGTTGTATATCTAACAAGCAATAATATTATGATCATCATATGTTATGATGTCAACAAAACACAGTTATGGTTAATAAAACCATTGAAGCTAGAAGTTGGACCATGGAGGTATATCAGAACATAAAAATGGTGTGAAGACATCTCTAAAATGAGAAAAACGAGACAAGCTTCTTTTTTCATGGTACATGCGGAGGAGCAACGAGAAGCAGTTAAGTCGAACATGTGTAAAAGGCTAAAAGCAGATTGCAAACCATTCAAATAATAATAATAATGAGGCAAAAACATTCCACAATCATAAATAAAGGGAGATAAATTCCAAAGATGATTAGAAAGAATAACTCGCAAAAGTTTGTCAGTTTACCATTTTTTTACAACACCAGATCAGTGAACCAATAGTAAACTTAACCACTGGCCTTGAATGACACTACGGTTATATAAAACCTAATCCTGAAGATATTGAATTAAATATCATTTTAACAACCGCATAATAAGTCCGGGAAAAAGTTATGGCCAATCTTGTAGACCACTGAACATTGATTTCCCACAATCATCAGAACATGAAGTGTTTCTCTTAAGCAAAGCCCATCACTTCCTCACCAGCATTTCTGCAACAGAATAAATACAATTAAGCACTGGTGTTTCAAGGCGGAGGATAAGGGAAACTGTAACTTGACTTCACCACCCTGGTCAAAACCTCCAACACCATCACCCCGATCTTGCAACCAGAATGTCTAGGAAGAAATATTTAAAACCCATAGACTGAGTCCCTGTGCCTGGTCCAAATGCCAGAAAGACCATCTGAAGACTGCTTTAGCGTATCTGCGAGTTCCCGTAATCTAATATTCAAATTCAGAATTTTCAAGACCGTTAACATCACAAGTAACTACATGAAACTCAGCAGTCACAATAAGAAAATTCATCTAAATAACAGTATAATCTCATTAAGCAAGTGAGAATTATACTTGAAGAATGAAGCGAAAGGGGGAAAAGAATATCTATGGTGTAGAGTAGGTGGATTTTTCTCACCATCGACTAAGATAACCAGGGCATGAATGGCAAACTAAAGGAGACAAAACGAAGCTACAGAAATGGAAAGACAGTTAGAATCGTACCAAAGCTTCAGATAAAACATTTCTGAACCAAACCAGCAAAGGCCCTAGATGAATTATTCTATGCAATAAATTCCCTATATACTTTGCCTTTACAGTAGGTAACCAAAGAGAATATTTGTCAATACTCAAGATGAAGCCATTTAGTTCATGGAAACATCAAAATGCATTTCGCAGCCAAAGACACTAAGTATGAACGATTATCAATTGTGCATTACGAAAAATTGGTCTCACTCAGTCCCAAATAGATATCAGAAACACTTGGAAACTGGAAATCTTAGAAGCCACACATTTAGAAGAACAAATAAATGCAGCAGTTAAATTTTTTGAAAATAAGATAGTAATAGCTACAAAGATGAAATGAGTGGTATAAAACATAATAATTACCTGCTTTCTCTGTCCCGTTCCCTGAACTCCTTTTCCCTCTCCCTTTCTCTAAGCTCTTTGTCATGACTCCTCTCTCTTTCTTTTTCATCCAAATCACTTCGATGCCTTTCTGACCGACTTCTGCTTCGACGTGACCGTTCTGTCTCCCTCTCTCTCTCTTTTTCGCTATCATGGCCACGGTCCTTTCTATCTCGATAACGATCATGATCACGGACTTTGTCTCTACTCTTTCTCTCATCCATGTCCTTATCTTTCTCCCTGTCCCTATGTTCGTGGCTACTTTTGTGTCGCTCTCTCTCACCATCTCTAGATGGTGAGTGGTGACGAGATGACCCTCTCTCCTTATGTCGGACACGGTCACGAGATTCATCTTCTGATTTTGAGCGCTTAGACCCGCGACGTTCATCATCCTTGTCATCTTTCCCATTGCTCCTATGCTTTGAAACACGACTACGATTATTCTCCCTCACATCAGATTTCACAGTCTCATTACCACCATTTGCAGTTTCCTTGGCTTTCTGCGCTTCTGGGTTTTCAACTGTTTTCTCTAAGTATTCATATTCATCAAAATCCATTCGGAACTCTGCTTTGTAATCAAGCAATGCAGTTATAAGTAAATAACTAAATAAGCATTAAATGCTAAAATCCTATTGAAAGTCCAAAACAACGGCCGGGGGGGGGGGGGGGGGGGGGGGGCAACAAAAAAGGGGTATCAACATAAAAGACAGACCAAATCCACAAGTTCACTATTCTACATTGTTTAAACACCAGATACTTCCCATATCAATCTGCAAACTGTGAAGACTACACATATAGCATAAGATACCGTAGGAATTCAATTTTTGCCATAGTTGGGAAAAGGAGCAAGTCCACTTAAAACAATGTTTCTTAGCCTATATTTTATCAGTAACCAAACACACAACACATACACAAACAAATACCAATTAACAAAATAACTCCTAAATTAATCATATTTTCACTATAAAGGCTTTCCCCGAACAATATCTTCCTCAAACAAACAAAGCCCTAGCTCGAGTGAGCCATCAGAACTCAGCTATGAGTGAAATTCGAAAAGCAAATCTCGAAAAGTAAACCATACTCCCATTTCTCGAATACCTCTCAAGTTGAAGATAATGTCAATCGCCGAGGATTTACCGAGAATCCCAAGGTGATGGCACGACCTTGAGTTGAATGTGCGCGGGTTGGAGCCTGAGAGTTGAAAATAACGCGGCTTCGCTTTTTAGGGCGAAAGAGATAAATAAAGCAATCGATTTTGTTCGTATATATCTCATCGTCCAGATCGGGTAACCGGTCAATTTGTTGGATCCAATTGGAGCCCCGAGTTCTGAAGAGAATTGTATTTATCTATTTAAATTTTAAAATATGCTGTAAATGACAAAATCAACCTCTATGTGCAACCATTTGATTATATTTTAAATATCTTTCTCGTTGAAATCGAATATTTGACGTAAGTGAGCAGTTGATATGGATAACCATTTGATTATATTCCAAATATATTTCTAATTAAAATCGAACATTTGACGTGAATGGGCAACTAATGTGCATTCACCCAGTTCACCGTAGTAGCAAAGGAACTAAATTTACAGTGATGTTGACTGTCATTATTCAAAATCAACCAACCATAGACTGATCAGCCTTCAGAACAAGATCAAAAATAATTTGAAGCCATGAAACCAGGCATGCTTATTGATAACACTTCCAGCCAAAATCACTACCCCTACTAGTATTTGAATGTAGTACCATAATGTTACATGCTGAGCTTATAATTGTATGATATATTATCTATGGATGTCCGTCCGGCGTAGCAGCTGAGCCCTCTCTACTAAAAATGCCCCACCTTCCTTGTCCAGCCTTATCATCAACCGGCCTTTGGTTCTGTTTTGCAACAACCCCTCCTGTGCCAGGAATCGTGGCAGTGTCGTTAGAGCTTCCTTCTCGGTTCCAACGAGCATCTCTTCCTTGACCTTGGTTCCGAGGAGCATTTGCATTTGGTGTACTGAAAATTCCATAACTAGGTCGTGGGGTATCAGAAGCATTAGGACGAGAATGTTCTTGCCTGCGAACGTCTTTGGAAGAGGGCTTTAAGTCTGGGAAAGGAGAACTGCCCCCAGGTTGCCTCCCTTCACTCACCGATGGTCTGAGGTTCGTCTCCTGTGGCATTTGCCTTCGAGGATATGGATCTCTTGTAGCCGGAATCCTGTTGTCTGTTGGCTTTGCAGGTGGGAACTGATTCTTCGACTCACTTCTTGCATACCTGTTTACTGTCTCCAGGGAAGGTTGCGGTGGGAATGATGGGTGTGTATTTGCCTTAGAATTGGGCACTGGTCTTCGGTGCCCAATATCCGACTTATTGAAGGTTGTGGAAGAGGAAGCTGTTAAAGCCGCAGAATGCATTTCATCCGCAGGATAAGCACTAGCCCCATTCATATCATCGCTCAACTCAAATACACTCTCAAAATCATCATTTGAATCAACCACCGACCAGGCAGTCTCATTATCGGCTATACTTTCATCTTCTTCATCAGGACTAACCGCAGATGTAGCAGACGTGGAACCCTCTTGAACCCCAGCACTTGCATTGGTAGCCGCTTTTGATTTTTTCCCTCCACCTTTCTTTGATGGGCCAAATTTGACATGCCTGACAACTATATATGCCTGTGATGCCTCCACCCTAGGTCCACTCTCCACTACAGATACATCTTCGATCTATCAAACATTGTTCACCAAACGAGTCAGTCAAAAAGAAAATTTTAAAAAATGATAGTAATCAGTCGAGAATCAAAAACTACGGCAAAATAATAGAATAAGGTCTTACCATGGCAGAGAGACGAGATAACAATTCTCCCAGATCCTGATCTTCAGCACCCTTGGGCTTTGCCACACACTGTTTCAGAAGGATAAAGACATTTAACTACCTGAACTTACATCTCAACACCTCAAATGCACAAAGCACAAGCAAATTTAACAATTTATTTCAGCTTCCCCGCCCCGATTACTATATTGATATAAACAACATAATGCAATGGAGTCCGCGCATAATAAGCAAATATTTTGTAGGGAGCATATGTAACAAGCAACTCTCCTATGAAAAAGGGAAAATACCTTCACCCGATAACCACGCTCCATCAATCTCTTAACCATATCAGCTTTTATCTTCAAGTCTTTCAGTTCCTGCAAGCATTAGTAGCAGATACATTTTAACACATTATTAAATAAAATACAATGCCAACCCCAAAGTTTTGGGATAAAGGCTCGGATGATGATGATAATCAAATAAATGCAACACAACTTTCTGTCAGGTGATCTAATATCTCAGAGATGCACAGAAGAATAGAACAAACTTCATATATCCCTTTTCCACGATCTTTTGATGAGCAAAAAGAAAAGAGAACTAAGAAAATATCTAGTTGAAGAAAGACTGAAGAATGAACTATAAGTTAATAGTAGTTAATGATTCAATTCTAAGCTTCACAGGTTTCTACACAAAATCAACAAGTGGTTCCATCTCAATAAAATTGTTAGATTTCACGTTGCACAATTATAAGGGTCGCGCGTAGTACGCACACAAGTGGGTTAGTATTGTTCATACTGATGAGACCTCCAAGTATAAATGTCTTGTTTCCAGTATCTTTCAAAAAAATTCATCAGGAGTTTACTGTCACCATTGATTTGCTTTTCCGCAATTTCTACAATGGGTCCATACTGTGAGGAAAGTAAGAACAGGGTTCTTAGAGAATAACTTACACATTTTGGATAAAACCTAATTACTTTGCAATCTCCCACTTTCAGAGTCCCCTGAGACTGCATAAAAATAAAACCATTAGAAGCATTCAATAGCCAATGCATCCTCCACAAAACAACTATACAACAGGGCTCTTCAGAAAGGGGGACGATAAGCAGCAAGATCTCATAAATTTCATGAAAAACAAAAAATACTTGGGCAACATTCAAGGCAAAAATAGTCTAAAAAGGAAACCAGCCACCAGAGATACATCAGAATATCCGATGCACTTATTTAACTCGATTCATGAAATTAAAGTAAATGAAACTATATGGAATTTCCAAAGCCCAATCATGCAGAATGTCACAAAAATAACATTTTCTTCACCAGCAAAGTTCAAGACATCAAAAAACTGGTGTAAAAATGGACTTCTGAACTTTCCCAACACAGTTCTAGAAAGCAAAAGCAAAAGCAAAAATAAAAACCTCACATTTCATACTCTTGGAAGTGCTGGGGCAAAGAACGTGTATAATAAACAGCCTTCCCTTTTAACTATGAACACCATAGCAAAAAGGAGGAGAAAGACAAATATTTTAAAAATTATGACGGGAACCTATCAGTACATAAGTCATTCAACTATCAGCAACATCAGAGTCATTCTTACCATAAAGAAGTATTTTCAAGTATCTGTAAATGGTTAGCAATCCAATTTCCCAAAAAACAAACTACTTGCAACATGGAATATCAGTGTCACAGCTGTAAAAAAAGAAGCATCTGGATCCACAGTACCTTGCTTTTAGCGCGTTCCTTTTCCTTAACTTCTTGCTTGTACCTTTCCTTATGGAAGTCCATTATTTTACAGACAGGAGGATCAGCATTCCTTTGGACCTATATAATATAAAAATAAATCTTTGAGGCACACAGAGGAATCAGAATGGAATAGAGGTAGAACTTTCAAGTGCATAAAAAGTTTAAGTCTTAACATCCTTGGATTTTCTAGAATTTTCATCACATAGTCAAAACAAGAAAAGGAAAGGGCAGGAACAGGCCATCCAAGCAGGTCATGTTGCACGTACCTAGCACTGAATTAAGAAAGATGAGACCTTCCAAATGTTTCCTAAAACACCTTTCACCAAGTTCATCCAAAAAAGTATATGGAAAGCCAATGCTGCCACAGCTACTATGCTACTATGATACATCAAGAATGCCTCTCCGTAGAACCTCATGCACAATGGGTTAAGGGGAATCAAACAAAAGTCCCCATATGTAGACAATTTGCTCTCAACAGTAGAAGAAGGTAAATAAAAGATAGCAGTGGAATGAGCTTGTACATAGCACTAACCAACTATATTCACAACCAAAAATGGAACCAAAACCAAATGAGTAACTTAGTAAAGTCTGAAATTATAGAGGAATTTCTACTTAAAACTTGCATGGGATCCAGAAAGCTCACAACATAGTGCCACATTGGTGTATATCGACAAATCTATAGATCAAAATCATCAAATAACTGCCCAGATAAAAGTAATGTCTATTTTTAGGCTAATTTTTCATCCCAACAACACAATGACACATAGGGAACAAGGGCACCGGCATATCCATCTCCACCAAATATCCTCAATAAAAAGAGAAGATGCTAACATTGGAACTATTAAAAAATGAAAACATCCTTTGGAAGATGAAACCTATCATTGCATCAAGCGCTAACTCAAATTTATCAGTCTTCCTCGTATCACTTTCTTTCATGCACTTAAGAGTAACAAGGCACCAAATCTTAGGAGCGTACCTCAACCAGATCAAGATTAAGTTTCCTGGCTCGTTCAAGTGCTTCACGCCTGGAAACAACATGATGCTCTGCAACAAAATTCGATGTTTCGTTATTCCCAGATTTCACAAGTCAACCATCATCAACCTAATAATAAGAACAAATACACTGTCAACAAGCACACCTTCGTCTGTCACAACCCTAACAATATGAGCAGTGATTTGTTCATTTAAACGAGGTCCACTTGTACCCTTCTCTTCCTTCTTCGGCTTAGTCTGAAATTCAATTATACTTCATGAAAACCCAATTACATCAAAAGCACCAATGCAATTAACATAACTACAGACTGGCTCAAAACCCATAATAAACAACAAAGAATCAACAATACCCAAATAACCAATCAAAACAAAAAAATAACCTACGCCCGAAATCAATCCCAATCCATAACTCAACTACGGAAAAAAAAAATCGTCTTTCAATAGATGAAGCTGCTATTGTCGAAGGTTACCTGAACTGGAGCAGCAAAGAACCTCACATTACTGAAAAAATCCGTGCGCTTCCTAAGAATACCTGACAACGGATTCTCCAATAGATAATGTGTTGAGCATGTCGTGGAGTAATTAAGCGAAGAAGCATGAGAAATCTGTAGGTATCTCTTGAGCTGATGTGAGAAAAGCTTGAGCTTTGATTGGTTGATTCGACACCAAAAGGCCATTGCTTTCAGCGAAATAGATCAGAAAAGTTGCATTCTTTAATCTGAATTTGTTATTTTTTCGGACAGATTGAGATTCACGACCAAAAACCCTAATGCCTTCCTACTTGTGTGGCCTCCGTTTATCCTTGTCAGTTCGGTTTTAACATGGGAAAAAGTGAAAAACACACTAAACAGTTTTGGGCCTCGAAGTCCTACAATATAACAAGATTTTAACCGTTGGATTAGATCTTGTGAAGTGGCTCTTTAAGATCTGATGGTGTGCAAGAGTTTAGTTTTCTTCTTTTTCTTTTTTCACTTAAATTATTAATTAAGGGGAAACAGAGGAAGTCTAGTACTATAATGTTCATTTATCATTCAAATCAGAAAACACAGCAGCAGAGCATGATTTCCTTATTCCAATACATATAATCAAA
Organism: Tripterygium wilfordii; assembly: GCF_013401445.1. Classification (NCBI taxonomy): domain Eukaryota; kingdom Viridiplantae; phylum Streptophyta; class Magnoliopsida; order Celastrales; family Celastraceae; genus Tripterygium; species Tripterygium wilfordii. The sequence continues at coordinate 11,335,374 of NC_052233.1, read as the reverse complement.
GGCCTTGTTTCTTCTACAAACGCAAGCCGCGGAAATAGCCAGCAGGGTCTCTCTCAAAGTCATCCCTGTATATGCGATAATTCCTTCCTGGAGCTTTCATAGTTTTCCCATCTGAACCAGCGAACAGAGCAACTAATGCAGCACCCAAAACAACCAATCCTGCAACAGCAACCACTTCTTTCCCAGTCTCAGAAACCTCATTTTCACCATCCAGAGCTGATCTTACTCTGCTTTCTATACTACCCTTTTTTTTTTTGTCTCTTTCTGCTTCTTTTCAATCCCTCCCCTGAACTTCATATATACAACAGAGGTAAATCAAGAGTCATGTTGGTTAATTTTGTTTGGGTTAATGTGTGGTTGAGATTGAGACCTTCCATTTTCTACAATAAAAAGCAAAGTATGAGAGTTAAATTAATGTTCATGTATCCATTCTGAATTGGATCAATGAATCATATCAATGCTGCCCCCTGTAATTCTCTGACTCCTGCAAAGGCAAGTGAATGTGCAGCTCAACAGAATAGAAGAGAGAAGCCAACACAGCTGAATAACAGGTACTGCACTGAATAAAACTAACTGCTAGCTTTGCAGTTTACCATCATCTATGTAAAACACTAATATGGAAGGCAACTCTATACATTAAGCCATGGTTTTTGGTATTCTCTTCCTTCAGGAGGCGTGCTGCCGTTTCCAAAGCTTGCTTCATGCGTTTTTCTCTCTCCATCTCAAGCTTCAATTGTTCATCCGCCATTGCCCAGCGAGTATGCTGGTTCTATTTAATGTAGGTTCATGAAAACCAAAAGGAGCTGATAACAATTATTCAACAACAATATCTTTTTTTTGATAACAATCATATCCTCTGTTATAAGTATATCCACCAAAAATAAAATTTTTAAAAGGAAAACACCTAAAAGACGATGATTCCCGTGGCCAAAGATACAGAATTGCCCGTTTACATTGTTCACATGTGATGTGAATAGCTACCTTAAAAAATGGTTAACTGATCATATAGAAAACTTCGACACAGAAAAGCCCTATCTGCAACAATGTTCAGCAAACGCTCACAAAGGATACATATCTCATAATAAACGCTAACCATTCATTAGCATTTAGTGACATGAAGTCATTGAAAGCTTCTCCTTCATGCGAGAAACAAGCTTAAACTTTTCCTCTGCTTCCACCTGCTGACGAATGTCAGTTCTCGATGCTCGGTCAGGATGAAATCTTAGCAACGCTTGTTTATAAGCAGCATTCACCTGCAAATGGCCAATAACCTTCATCAAGAAAATTAGAAAACAACAATTATGAAAGAAAAGAAGAATTATGCTTATAGCAACAGTCCAATGGTTAAAAGGAATATAAACTGAATTAAACCACATAATTATGTTACTACTTCTAAGATGAAAGTAACATAAGCTAGTAAAATACAACAAATACACATTTTTGAGACCGTGTAACCTCTCAAAGATCAGGTAATGTTGGACCCAACCTTGCAGAGTAAAACCTGTATACTATTAGCCAATGGGAAATGTACTAAGAATGTTAAGAAAAGAAAAGAGAGTGATAGGAGAGGTTCAGAGCTAGGTTAATATTTCTATTGTAACGGGCTTAGCACTTTAGCAGTTATTTCAGAAAAAACGGGTGTGAGAAGAAGTTTAGTCACACTATGTGACGACATAAGTATAACATCGGAGATGAAGCAGATTGAGATAGACGCGATTTACCTCATGCAACGAGGGACCTCCTGGGACATGAATACCCAACCCACGAAGTAATGAGGCCATATCAATGCACATTTTTTCCAGTTTACCAAGCTCATTCCTTACTTCCGCACGAAATTTCTCTTTCAAGTTCAAATTCTCCTCATCCTAAATTTTGCATTTAAACAAGAAAGGAGCACAATCAAACTTCATCTCATGATACGTGGCATTTCTTGTGTTGACCATGTAGACAGATAACCACTCACCTTCTTCTGTGTTTCCCTCACTTCTTCAACGCGCTGCTTTTGTCTTCTTTGCATGTCCAATAATCGCATGCTTTCAGCTTTTTTCCTCTTCCGCAACCTCTGAGCCTCTTCAGCCTGGAAAACGATCATGTTAAATGTCAGATTACCTGTTCATTGACTTGACAGCACTTCTGATATAATTTCATATCAACAATTAGAAAATCAATTTATTTGCAGAACAAGATACATAAGAAGAACACAATATGGATGGGTCACATAATAATGGAGTAATGTTACACTTGAAACTCTAAGGGATTAGTTATCTAATGAAAGAGGACCGAAAATACCAAATTACAGTACTCAGATAATCTCAACTTGCGTATCAAACCTGAATTTGCAATTGTCTATGCCTGGAAGCCCATTCTTCTTCTACAACTCGCTTGTATTCATCGGTCTCCTTCAGCTTTTCCCGTTCATTTATTATATCTATTGGAGCAGCAGGTATAAAATCACCACCTTGAGTATGAAATGTGCCCTTTCCATGACATAGCTTATTGGTATATGTAGAACCAATAGATGAATGCTTAGATTCTGTTGAACTTGGTTTTCCTTGCTGATTTTGTGTTTCACATAGGTGACCATTGCTTATGGATTCTTCTGGAATGGCTCTAACTTTTTCCCCAGAGGGACTTAAGACTTTTGTAAACGACGTCCTATCGGATGGCTGAGCATTTGAGACCAACTGTTCTCCAGAAACTGGTATCCCCTTGAAAAACTCATTACTTTTCCCCAACTTATCTCTTTCATGATGGATGTTCTCTGTTTCATGAGAATCTTGTTCATTGCACAAAGGAAAATCTTCAACATGTTCTTCCTGAAGACTATCTTTAAAATTATCACTATGCGCATTGGGCCTCAACTGGGAATTAGAAAATGAATGTTCACCGACAGTGTTGCCCATCCTATCGAGATGAAAAGCTTTAGAATGATTATCTTGTCTATCACCATGTTGCCCATTGGGTTGCGAAGAAAGCCTCGGAGAATGTTGTTGCTCATCATGACCACTAGAGTCACACCCAGCACCGCATCCATCATCATTCTGCGGTACAAAGGTGCTCAAATTAGTACCAATACATGTCTCTCCATTTAAGCAAACATCATCCTTCCCACAACCATCCTGATTGATCTTCTGATCAGATTCCATATGGGTATCAAGAGAAGCATCGTCAACAGTAGGACCAAAGGAAGTAAAAAATCCTTTCTCAAAATCTGTACTGCTTGAACTTGTGCAAGGAGGTTCTTCCGAATGTTTTTCATACTCATTTTCAACATTAACATTTGGATGAATATTACCATGGGAGGCAGAGGAAGACGCCTGACCATCAAAACCCAAATTACCATCGCAATCATTACCTTTTCTCCTAATTGAGGCTTTCTCCCACTGTTCACGAAGCTTGCCGGTAGACCCTTCCATAAATTCACAATCAGAAGAATCGGAATCGGAAGGATCACTCTTAGAATCATTATTCAGCCCATAACGGTTTCTAAATTGAGTTTTCCAGGTGTAGGATTTCTGGCACTTCCACAACTTGAATTCAGATTTTTTTTCTCGAATAACTCGACATTCATCATTATCTAGATCTACGGAATTTTGCATATGGGAAAACACAGGACAACTTTTTCTGGAAGTGGCATCGCTATCACCACCACTTTCCATATTGCCGCCAGGCTGATCCACATCGTCACCATCATCATCGTCAATGCTTATTATGCTCCCGAAAGGATTTCTTTTAACTTCTCTATGTATTCTAGAACCTTCACATTGCTGTTGTAAACCCTCAGCCTCAGGAGCATCAATGACTATCACATCATTGAGCCCATCACTGTCAACATCAATGAGAACAACATTATCAAGATTCCCATTTAACCCACAGCTTTTAAGTCTATTCTTCCGGAAACATGCTCTGTTTTGACCTCTTGAGACTCCTTCTGTCATCGGTTCCCAATATGCTGCATATTGATAATATATGTCAACGGAAAGAAATTAATAACCAGAAATATCTCAACCTCAAAAGCCAAATAAATTACATTATAAAGATCGTTTCTAGCAATAAATAGCACATCCTGTCCCATGAAACTGATATTAAATTGAATCAATATTGAGTTCTGTGAAGCATCTTGAAGAATTCATTAATATGTTTCTATTGAACAGAAATATGCTAAATCTCATTGGATTCGTCGGTTGGTATGACTAAAGATTAAGTGCATACTTAGGGTCAAAATTCTCTTATCCGTATGAATTTTCTTTGTTTCTTTCTTCTGATTGGCTACGTTTGCTGTCATAACTCTGATTTGCAAAGTCATTGTATTTCTGAAGTGAAATTCTGTGAATTGGGAAACATTCTGAAGTATAAAGGTTTGAATTTCTTGACACAAGAAAGTATAGGAATGATTACTTTCAAAAAGGGATGGCTGGGATTTGTTAGGGAGACTTCGTTTAATAGCAATAGTTGCAACCTGGTTACGAAAAAAAAGAGTAACAGTCCAAGATCTTTTCCTGGGGAGTATTCTAGAAATTGTACCGTAAACAGTTTCTCTAAAAGCTTTTAGGACGGGTTGCTTGAACAACTCATAAATGTTTCATTTTTTCCAAATACAAATTCAATTGATTGATCATTATATTTCAGAATTTCATTTACTTCCAATCAATTACCCAAATCACTTCAAATTAGCTACATCCTACTTAGTTCCACCAACACACATATCAATATCATTCCTCAAAACACTGCAGCACATATACGAAGATGTTTCTCTATAGAAATTAAGAACTATTATCTCACAACACAGTAATCACAATGGGAAACAACATAGAACCACTGATACTATATACAAATGCCCATAATTCCATAAAAACAAAATCATCTTTCAGGAGTAACTGGCAAGCTGCCAACCTCCTCGTACTAACGAATCAATAGTAAATTCAAAAATTGAATACCTAGGATTCCCCGAATATATGGGAAAAATTCTGACAAAGCTGCCGCCCCCAATTCTGAAGCTCGCAAGAAGAACCACGCACTGCAAACAAAAACGAAACCCTAAAATGAATCAGAGAAAACCTCGGACATAAGAGAAAGTAAAACCCAAATCGAGCAGAAATCCCTTACTTTTCCAAAAACCATACCCTAATTCACAAACTCAAATTTTGACAACTACATGGGAAATTCTTCCATAGACCAAGAACCCATTAAGCATCATAGCGTGACTCACCTATTGAAGATAAATCGTCGAATAGTCGCAATCAAAGAGATACAGATTATAGGTAATATAGCAGGCGAGGATTTGACGTACCGCTCTCGTACATGGTGGGTTCGAGGGAGTTGATTAGTTGAATTTTGGCATCAGAAACTGCCCTGAAATACACACGAAAAGACTTCGACTCGAAAAATATATTAAATTATAGAGCTTTAATTATTTTTTTTATAGTCAAGTCCCATTTAGGCAATTACACTCATACCCCTATTCCAAATTATCCACGCAACCGACATAAATTTGGGCCGATAGGCCCGCTCATACAAAAATTTGTCACACACAACGGGGTAAGTTGGCTAAACCTTAGAGTGTGATCATAAGAGTGATAAGAGTATTCCTCTCTATAAGGGCACTTGCAAAGATAAAATGTTATTGGACCGACAAATATATTGTCTTTTGTTGATATGACTGCATTATAAAACGTGTTTTGCTTATGTGGTTGTATTGAGATAAGTGTTTTACTGATATGGATGTATTGGTATTTGGTGTTTTGGTGTAATTTTGTTGTGGATAATATGGAGGAATGGAATGTTGTTGGCCTCCATGTTGGGTGGGAAGAGAAAGTGTATAGAAATTTGTGTTTTACCGATGTGACTGTATTGGAAGATGTGTTTTGTTGATAAGGCTGTATTAGAATACGTGTTTGACTTGACTTTTTATGTAATAGAGGTGGGACCCATGATTAATTTTGTTGGGGACATTAACACTTGCATCATTGCAAGTGCCCTAATCAAACTCGTCACCTTCCAAATCAATACGGTTTGATTCTAGAGAAATTCTAACACCAAACTAGGCTTTCAGTAAAGTGATTCTCAAACCCACTCTGGCGACAATCGGACCTGAAATAGTAGGAAGACGACCATCAAGTGCTCTGCTGCAGAAGCAAGACCTTGTGGCTTGTTCCTTTATGATATGAAACTTTAATACTTGTTCCTATGAAAAAAGAGTATTACTTTGATTGAAGAAGAAGATGAAGAAGAATGAGCAATAATAAGGAAATTGTACTATAATTGTTTCGGGTTTTATTTTTGCATCTCTAGCACAAATAGTGGGAATACAATAGGCCCAATAGAATGTTGCGGTCCATTTAGCAGCCCGAACCCGAGGGTTGCAGATGGCTGTAGTAATCCATGGATCTGGGCTTCCTCTTGAATCTGCTGCGACTGTCTCATCTGAAATCATGCTTCCACTAGTTGTTTTATACTTTTAATTATGTTGGAAGGTTGATTATCTCACATGTGGGTGTGATTGATGTTTCCTAGTCGTGAATCTTTCTGGGGTCATGTATGCACTCGAAACGTCTTGAGTTCAATTTTCACCGAGAGTAATATTCGTGTGGCCATACGCTGAGTTTTTGCTCGATTTATCATTTCTTCAGGTGAAAAACTTTTGTGTGCACGAATATGTTGATTTGAATTTAAGCACATATCGATTGTCTAAACTCCAAATAGCAAGTTTGTGTGGTCTCATTTCGGCTTTTAAAAAAAGAAGTTATTTTTAACTTTTATTACGATCTTGTTTGGATTAATAGCAAAATTATTAATAATAACAAGTTCAATATGGCTTTTTTTAAAAAAAAAAATTTGTCTGAAAATAAGTCCAAAATAGTTACAAAAGTAAAAGGTCTTCATATCACTAAATGGACAACTTTATTCATATGAAGAAGAAGAAGAAGAAAGACATTATTCAAAAGGTAAATTCTTTGGGGATTCTTCCATTTCAGCTTCATCTGTTAATAACAAGTAAAACATTGAGTGAGTATTTCACCGATTAACGAAAATAATAAATATCTCAACAATTGGTTTCCCAATTATCCCAGCGACTAAGTTAAACACATGATACAAGTTACGTGATACATATGAAATTATATACGTACAACTCAACAGCTACGGGGAGCCGTAGCATTACTACCCAATTAATTAGGGTAAAAAATAAAAACAAGTAACTAGTTTGAGAGAGCGAGAGAGAGAGATTACCTTGTCGTTTAAGGTTTGCATGGATGGCAATTGTCTAAACACTCATAACACTCCTTGGCAGTCATTGATTTCATGCACCATAGTTTACATCTTCTAATACAAATATGGTTATCCCTACCTCCACAGTTTTGTGCTAAGGATTCTCCTGCAAATGCTCCTAACAACATAATCAAACAAGCAACAAAAATTGCACAGAGTTTTCTTGCCTCCATTCTCTCTTTAATTTCTTTGTAAACCAAGATTCTGAAGAGTATTGTGTGGATGAACAAGTATTGTATATAGATTGACCAGTTTATATAGATGATATTAAATTAGGTAAAGTTTTACTAGTGGGGAAAGGAATCCATTAATTTATTATGATAGATATGATTCATTGTATGAATTTTTTTTTATCAAATATTGAATTGAATATTTTCTGTGTTTGCATTCTGCATAAATATGTTAATATTACTAAAGAGTTAGGTGGCTCATTTGCAGCCCTACTAAAGAGATAGAGGAATTAACCTATATTTTAATTGTTTCTTAGTTGAAATGATATAGTATTAGTACGAGTAATTATTAGCAGGCTTACAAATCTTAGTGTTTTTTGTCATAACTATCCCAAATATTGAGATGGACGCACACGATTTCATATGGATCATGTGAAGACTACGATTCCACATGGATCATGTGCATCCATCCCAGCATTTGGGATAGGTAGGACAAAATACACTGGGATTCTTATGATTTTCGAGTAATTATTTCCTTCCATGTGAATGATAAAAGTTAAATGCAATAATTTCTATTTTTGAGAGAGAGTCGAGAAGTTTTTTTTTCTTAGGTAAATCGACGACATCATACAAGTTTTCCATTTGAATATCGGATATGGGTTTTAAGACAAGATTTTCAAATTGATTGTAGGTTCTAATTTGCTGGTTCAGGAAAATATAACAAACTGGATATCCGTCAACAATAACTTCATACAGAGGACTAGATTAGTCACATTCATCATAGCCATTGCAAAACATTAAAGAGAGAAAAAAAAAGAAAAGAAAGATCAATGAGAGTTGGCACTACTTGCACCCTTGAATGAATGAAGATTCAAGCAGACAAGGCAAAACAAGAGGAGAAAGTAGAGGAATTGGGTCTTTATTTCTATGATAAAATGAGTTGATCATTGCAGAAGAAGAAGATGACGCAGCTGATGATGCAGAATTTGAATCGCCCTTGCATTCAAGAGATGATTTTGGTTTCACCTGAAGAGGACGAGGAGCTCGCCTTTGTAACCGGCTCAGCGACACTGACCTTCCAATCATATACTCATTATCATCCTTGTGTATGCAGGCTTGAAATCCAGGAAACTCTGTGCAAGAAGACGACTCCATTGTTTTAACAAACTACTCTGTTTTCATGCTCTCTGTATCACCAACCTTAGCTACCTCTGACAGTCTTAACTTCAGCATCTAACAAAGCTATGATTCATGTTATTATAATCATGCATACGTGTCATGTGTTAATGTATTAGTTTTGTTTTTTTTAATCGAGAAACCACCCAACCTAGCATGCCCTTTGGATAGTTGAGTGGACGTAAGTCTCGGGTCACCAGAATAGCATGCATCACGCTAACGATAGATAAGACTGGGTTAAAACTCATGCGGGTAGGGGCCTGGTAGTGGGACAAGCCTACGAAACCATGATTCCACAAAGAAATATCTCAGCTGGTTGATTTGAATTTCCGATCTCAGGCATCAGACTCCCTAAATTCAGAGAGATAACTAACTAGACTATCGCGAAGCCAAGTGTTACTTTATTAGTTAGCTCTTCAATAAACTATATGATATGGCATAGCTTGTTCATGTGAGGAGATGAGGTTGCTCTGTTGCTAAGCAATTCATTCATGTGTGGGGAAGGTATCATTATCAGTGCAAGAGACATTAATTTAAACAAGTGGAAAGATTTCAGTGACAAAGAATCTCAGAGGCACATGCCACTTTTATTTTTTGGTAAGTGAGTCACATGACACTCTTAATTGTTTATTCTGTGATTTGCCAAGTGCAATTTCTTTTTCTGGTTCCATATAATTGCTTAACAAAATCACAATTATCCACAACATTTTAGATTCATCTTGAGGTGGCAACATTTGGTGGTGCCACAATCATTTTGACGATACCTTAGTTGATGAATTTATTTGGGATCAAACTGTATAGACTCGAGATGTCATGTGCTCAATTCCCATAATGAGCAATACCCTTGTGATCATCCGCTGAACTTTGACTTGATTTTACCATAACATCAAGTAGGTCTAGTTTAGGTTCATATTAAATATTTAAATGACAAATTTGTATAATATGATTATAAAAAAAATCTGGTGGCGCCACGTGGTGACACCCGGCATAGGTAATGCACAGGGATGAATGATGATAGCATCAATAATCCAAAGTAGTGAAAGATGACGCAGAATTTATGCGTGTGGTTTACAATTCAGAAAAGAAGACGCATTTCCTCCAACCCCTTTTTTTCTCTCTTTTCATATGTTTGTTGGGTTGTTTGCTTTAAGCAGCTGTCTCACAACCAATCTTGGTCAAAAAAGAACGTTCAAATCACTGTCTGTTGGACTAGTTGGATTCAGATGGACCATTTTCTACAGAAGATAAAGAATAGTGGTTTTGCTTGCTTTGCGTTCAGAAACAGGGTACTTGAAAAGTCCAAAGAAAGTCTAGTTCCCACTTCCCATTTGGGTTCTCTTCTCTGTATGGGGACCAACCCAGAAAGAAAGAATCATCCTTGATTTGCTGTAAATGAAGAAACTTCTCGCCAATACTTTGGGTTCATATCCTACGTAAGAAAACTCTCAAAAATACGAAATACGGGTCCAAAAGTTTACTCTGTTGTGGTGGGCCCAAAGAGCCCTGCCTTAATGAAGTCCCCACCATACCAAAAAAAACCCACAACCACTACATGTCTCCATCTGAGACTGGTAACCATGTTGAATATTCAACAAACAGTTGGCCGCCTCTTTCTTCTGTCTGTCCAATGATCAATAATAAGGAAATTGTACAACACTTTGCTTCCCTAGAGAAGATCTACTTTCAAGTTATTGTCTTTGAATTTGGGTTTGTTCCACATTAAGAAATCCAACATTCAAATCATTGTTCCAACACTCCAAAATTGAAGTCAAACATGCCTAATTTCCTTTCCCATTGCATCTGCCAACCAAAACTTCAGACCAGAAGAATATAATATAAGTTAAGATAAGGAAAATTATGTACACAAATTCTCACTACTGAAATTTTCTTTCTTTACTTTCCTAGCTTCAACATGAGATTGAAACAATACTAACAAATAAAAGCTGAGATTCATTGTAGACTTTGTGATTATATACAGAGTTGGCTAAATTTTGCTAAAATCAGTTGCTCAAGAATAGGATCTAACCAAGCCGAAATTAACAAAAGACCTGGACTTGAAGAGACCACTGAAGAGGAACCTGGTTGGAGATTCATTTGACACTGGTTTCAACTCTTCAGTTCCACCCTTCACTTGTAGTATAGTCTGGCCGATCGCTTGCCTGATGGAATCTATGGTCTTAGCATCAACAGGATGTCCTGATGCACAGCGACCGTAAAACGTGTTAACAGCTTTGCCTCCTCTGGTTGTTACTTCTGCTCTGATGACAGTGAGACTGTTCTCGCGAAATAGGCGAGTGACATCTGATAGTAATCCAACTCTGTCAGCAGTGCACAATTCCAGCTTCAAACCCTGGACGAAGAACAATTAAATTTCCATCACTATAAACTCTCCTCGGACGAGAATGAGAGCGATATATAGTATAGATCACTCACTCACCTCAGACACTCTTCTCTCAATGGCTGCTTCAAGACATTGAATCACCCTTTGTCTCTCAGCATCTGATTTCACAGGAGATCCATCTACATGCCTGATATAGTATTCCTACAAAAGCAATGAGAAAGAAACCAATTCAAGCTCAATCCATTGTTGACAGAAATGTTAAAAAAGAGAGGATAAATGGCAAACCTGATAAGCTTCAGGCCCCTCAGCGTCAATATTGGCATGAAAAACTACATACTGCATATCTGTCAAAGTGCAAACTGTATCGAATAGAAGCTTTGGCCTATCTTTAGACCTTATAGTTATCACAGAGTAATCTTTATCGTACCAATTAACGACGTTAACGTCTGGTCTATGCTTCTCATCCAAGACGTCATTATTGTTGGTCCGTTCATAATCCCTATCAGCAAACATCATCTGATGAAGCCTCCTTTCGGTGTGGGTGACGTCCTGAGAGACCACGGTCTTAGCACCCCGAGATTTGTTGCTTCCCTTGAGTACATTGCAGAGGAGTTCCTTAATGGTAGATAGCCTCTCCGGATCAGTAATGGCACTCCCAGTCTCTTCATCGGTCACTTGCATCACAGCTGCAGCCCGCGTGTTGTGTGTCCAGACTTCGGCATTGACAACATTGCATTTCAGGTGGGTTAGGACAGCACTCAATTCAGAGAGTAGACCAGGTCTGTCACTTCCTGTTAACTCAATTGCAGTGTGGTCCATTGATGGTGTAACTCCAACAGATCTCATTGAATAAGTAAAGCAAGATTCCGGCCCCAGAGCCTGCAAATGAAACCACACAATTCAGTAGGAGAACAGAGAAACCATAAATGGAAAGATGAACTAAATCAATTATCACTCACCTTCCGAATGTAGTCTAGAATAACTTCATCAGTAATCTTGTTTCCATCTTGATCCGTGACATTGAAAACTGGCGCAAACAATTATCCGGTCAATTTTACAGTACATCAAACAGATTCATGAAAGAAGGGATTAGTTAAGAGATGACTGGAAAACTGAAATCTTACCATCCATGAACCAACAACCATCAGAAGATATGTAAGCTTTAGTTATGATAAGATTAAGATCAGTAAGAACTTGCACAACTTCAAGAAGTATTCCATGTTTGTTTGCACTGTCAACCTAAATAACAGATTGAAAAAGTACCAGAAGAGTCTCATTAAGTAAAACTGTCAAGAAAACTGGTCCAAACAAAGCAGAGATTTACAAAGACCATACCCTTACAACAGTAGCATTCTTGCAGGAATCATTATCAATCACAACCCTGACAGAAGGGAAAATGTGCAAACAGATTCAAGGACTAAATACCATTTTCTCTGGCAAGAGAAGAAAAAGAAGAAAATTGCATACCTTGGTGGGTTCATTCTCCTGATCAGCTTCTCATACTCATCATCCATATCATTTGAAAAGCTCATGTTGACCGCTGTAGACAAGGATTTTACATGGTTATATGAATCAAACAAAATACCCAAAAAAAAAAAAAAGACAGCCAATCAAAGAATAAAGGGCATTTGCATGGAATAATAACCACCAATAAGAAACAAGATACCCAAAATATACTCATGAGGAATAAAAGCAAAAGAAAAGCAATTAATCAAAATTCGTAAAAGGGACTTGATATAAACATTTCCATGGAAAGAACTATGATTTACTAGGCTAACTGCGTTTATAAACGCAGACTTTTAGACAAAAAGAGAGCAAAACGAGGTCGAGGAAGAGAGAGAGAAAGGCAGAGCAGGCTGTGAAAATCAAGCACAATGCCAGAGGAAAAGATTCGGCTCGCAAAACTTTCAATGAACAACGCACAGACCACATAGCAACTAACAAAGTCTGCCCTCGGAATCAGAAAACCCTGAATAACTGAAACAGAGGATCAGAAATAATCACCCTTTAACAACAAATCATGAATAACGAACACCCCCAATCCCACCAAAACCAAAGAATACAACACAGCCCGAAAGCACAAAAGGGTTATCAAGGTAAGAAACGCTGGAAATTGTTAAAAACAAATAACAGAGCTAAGGAAGGAAGAAGCAAAATTAGCACCTACCCATTGCAATTCTTGAGGATTTATGATCTACTGCACCAAAATTTCTGGCCTTTTTCTCCGCACTTTCTTCTATTGTTTGATATGTATATATACAAAGAAGACTAAACTATATAAACAGGCAACACCCAGAGATTCTTAGCCCTGATCTCTCTCTCCTTCTCACTAAAAGGAAACACAATATTCTAAGTAAATATTGATTTGCCTATTATAATAATTTCCCTATCAGACTGCACCCCGACACGATACTCCAAAAACCATCAACTACAAAAAAGGTCGACACCCAGATCAAATCACACCACACCACTTTCCTTTTCTTCTCCTCTCTCTATCACTCTCTCTCTAGCATGCCCTGTTTGGCTGTTTATATGATTATATCTTTCAGCTTTTCTTTTTCAAAAATATCTCTCTGTCCGTGTGGGTTCTCCTCTCTCTCTGTCACAGCGTGTTTTCTTATTGCAGTTTCTCTCAATATATCAGAGTCTATTGCAGCACCTAAAGAAAAGTTTCCCAGACGAGGGGAATAGATGACCAAACACGCCTGCGGCGCAATTTAGAACCGACTCCGCGTTTTGAGAAATGAAATTGGAAGGTCGGTGCTAAAGTGCACCGGGGGCATGATTTAATTTGACGGTACTACATTAATAAACACGTGTTATAAAAGTTTAGGTGGTAATGGAATTGGATCTCCCAAGACTTGGGAAGAGACAATCTATCAGATTTATGCTTCTCAATTATAATTTTAATCCAATGATTTGATAGGTGTGTCGCGTTACATCATTTTTTTGGTTTTTCATTTTTAGAACTCTTATGATTTTTTCTCAACAATTAGATGTGAATTGCAAACTCTGTAAAATTATAAAGCCTCCCAAATCTCGATTTGTTGGATCTGAATCTAATTTGAGTCATTGTTTTTAGTAATTGTCTCCCTAGGACTAGCTAAGTTTTTGGCTCCCCTAATGTCCTAACCTAATTGTTAGCATTTTGTTCTTGATTATAGACCATACCATATTATTCATATACAACATTTATAAATGTTTGAAAAAGAAAGGGGTTATGAAAATGGGTCTATCTTTGGGCATTAATTAAGGAACCATATAAAGATGTCACTTGTCTAATGCATACTAACATAGTAATAGACTATATATTTATGTTGGTACATATTATAATATGCCCATATTCATGCATAGTGATAAACTTTTGGTAAGATTAAAACTATTACATATACGTAGTAATATATGAAGAGATGTAAACATGGAATAGATGTCCGGAAAATCATCTAGACTATGATCACCTTATTAACTTTCATCACAAATTTCGTAAATTACTCAAGATTTTAAAAAAAAAAAGGAAGGTTATTAAGGAGCCCACCAATTAAAGTATGTAAAATTGTTACACTTATTTGAAATCCGCACGTGTTATGTGTTTGGTACTATTTTCTTTTAAAGTTTATTGGCGGTTGTTGTTATTAAAATTTATATCACACTAAATACCATGTCATATATATGTTGATGTCGTGTATCATAATCAATAGGATGGTGTCAATACATGAATGGTTGGTGACAATGCATGAGTACGTAGTTGAGACTTGAGAGTAGAGATAGTTAGTTTGCAATTCAAATTTCAAAAATGCACCAATCGTATGTGAATTGACACCATCCCATCGGTTCCGGTGCACCACATAACTTACAATGTGGTGTGCCAAAACCATTGAATGATAAAAATTCTTTGAGGAGATAACAAGTATCTCTTTTGATTCCACGCACATAAATCTCATGTGTTGAATCCATTTGAATCATCCTATACTCATTTTAAATATTCTAGTTTTAAGTCGCAAAAGGTGAACATCATATTATTGGTGGGTCTCATGATCAGTTCATGGTATGCGACAGGGAATAGGACGAATTTAAAGCTTTTGGCGTATAACGATTAAGTTAGATTCCCTTAATAGTTGATGGAAGGATTAGGGTTCATCCTTGTTTGGTGAGCTTAGTAAATAATGGCGGGGCCAGCCTCCACTTCGAGATGGGTTAGGCAAGGGTGCCGGGTCTGTGGATCAATGTTTGTGTCATATTTGGTGTGACCGCACCCTCGCGTGTCTTGCGGTGCGTGCCGGCCTCATGTCCTCATGTCCCATGGCACGTCTTCCTATTCACACTCCATATATATATTTAACAAACCATGCATCACTCCACCTCCACCTTCTAGTTTGGACTGAAGCACCCTATTTGTGCTTGAATTGCTCTTATCATGTCCCTCTGGTCTGGTGTTGTCAAGATTCATCTTTTGCTCCACTCCTTCTAAATATTTTGATAGAACTTAAATTTCACCCGGAGAATGACAATGAGTGTGATATTGTCAGATCTAGGTCACGGTCTCATACGGATTCGTTCTTATTAGGCTATCGTCAATGGTTTTTAGGCTTAGAAACTGCATCATATGTGTAAGAGGTGTAAAAACTTTACTTATATACTATTCGGTTATGTTATGCAAATTTGATGCGGGATATTAGTCTTTTTAACACTGCGAGGATGACAATGAGTGCGAGAAACAAGCAGGGGTAGGTGACGTAGTGGTGGCATGTCCAAGTGTGGCGGTGCACCATAAATTGTGGGGATGGTGAGGTCAGGCCCTAATTAGGGTTGCGACCATGTACATATGGTGCCAAAAATTATGGAGTAGTCAGCATATCATTTCCAATATTGAGGCACCAAACTTGAATCTTGGAACTTTGTTTCACAATTTTCGCGGGAATCCAGTCACCCGTTCGTGTGAGTTGTAACCTCATGATCTAGTGCTCTCCCAATCACCCATTACCATTAGGCCATTACAACACATATATTTATATATGTATGTATATATATAATACGACCCCCCCCCCCCCCATTCCTTAGGTGGAAAAGAAGAGGCACCAAATCATGACTTTATTCTTCGTTTAACTTCATCAATATTTACACACACACATATATTAGGTCATTAAGTGCTAGCTGTAGCTTGGATTTATTACAAAATCTAGGGGTCTTGAATTTTTTGGTTGGTAAATGTCATTGTCTAGCTCCCATTGGATAGATGTTCTATGCGGTAAACATGCAATTGATATTAGAAAAAAACTAAAATGACATAAATAAGGGATTGTTTTGCAATTTACAGTCAGAAAATCCAACCCAAATAATTTGTAAATGTATTGTCTGTTGTGGACTCAAAATCCCATTTAAATTTGTTCTTAAAATAACTATCTACTATTAAGATTTCTTCAATTTTAATTTATAAAATATTTTGTTTTCCCTCGATTTTCTCACGAAAGACATTTTATAGTTCCATTAATTACCATTAGGTTTGGCAAAAGCTAAATTTAGGGTCTCCTATTATGGTGGCCATCAACCTATACCAATATAGCTTATAGCATAGTGGGTCAAGTGACTCAAGTTGTATTAAAATTAATCGACAAACATTATTTCAAAGTTCAAACTAGTATGAAGAAAAAGAAAAAAAAGAGGGAGAACAAAAACAAAAGTATCTCAGTCTATCTAATTAGAATCTTAATTAGATTCCCTAGCTAGCAATGTATAGACTAGATGGTCAATTGGATTCTCTCTACATCTTTGAATAATTGAATCTAATTGAAATCATAAAAAAAATGTCAACTTTACGTACACAAAAGCTTACAATCACAATATGACATGCATCCATTAATGATTATTACAGCCCATGCGTACCCTTTGAATTCAAAATCCAAGTGTCACGTGAGTTACTTCTGAGACAACCGCCAACGACTATAACTACCATACCAACCGTTATCTACCGAGAAGTTTGTTATATTTTGAAGAAATTGAGAGAAATCATGAGAAGAAGAATGTGAGAAGCAGAAGAAATAGGTGTGAGAGAGGTTTAACCCAATTCAATCCATTTGATGTAGTTATCTGCCCTTATGATTTTGTCCTTTAAAAACGTTCGTTAAATGTTTGAGATTGAGTTTCATCTTGTAAACTACATTACTTAGATTTCACTAAAAGATGTGAGACTTTTAATCCTAACACTCTCTCACGTTTGTGAGCTTGATTATGCGAGACTCAACAAGTGAACTATATCGTTAGGGGTCTAATGGGTGTAGGTTTTTTTTTAAAATCGAGTCTACACTCTGATAACATATCGTATTTTGAAGAAATTGAGAGAGATGAGAAGACGTATGTGAGAAGTAGAAGAGTGAGAGTGGTTTCACTCAATACTATTCACTTGAGGCATTGTCTTCTATGAATCCAAGACCCGCACGATTTTTTCTTTTAAAAATAACCTTGGAGTTTTTGTGGTTAAGCTTCATCTTATAGACCACATTATTGGACTTTTTCCAAGCGATGAGAAACTTTTATTCTTAAGAAACTCAGGTTACCGAAAAAGTTAACCCTAGTTAGGCATATTTTAATCGGAGTTAATTTGACTATTCCAGTCAAGGGTCAGAACGGTGGGAGTGGGACTGATAAACCGACATTGTTTTATTTTAATCCGGCCTGTAATGGAGCACGTGACAAGCGACGGACCCGTGATCAGACTTTACATGTGGATCCAGCATGGCAGTGGATCAAGCATGTGACTGACTGACTGACTGACTCTTTGAATGCGCGAAGGGACGTTATTGGTTGATTTCAAAGCTAAGGCGTCCACGTCAGAAAAGCTAAAAGGAAGATTTTATTTCTTTCGTTTGTCTAATTGGGGCGATGCCGATGTCGAGAGCATGAACGGCCTTTAGATGGAAAAGAAGCCCATGAACAATTGGACAATGGACACAGCCATATCTTAAATGGGCCTGGTGGTCCTGATCTATCATATGTGGGCCTGCACTTGTCCGTTCTGAGCAAGGCAAGTGATGTTTGAGTAGGGCCCATCGAGGGTGGAATTTTGCTCCGTTTAGTCTCCACACCTCGTGCAGTCACAGTGATCTCCACAGCCACCGCGACGCCGCTCCACACTGTACAGGGTACAATGAGGGAGTGAGAGAAGTGTGTGTGGGGATGGTAACAGCTGGTGATGCTAGATTCGATTTGAGGTGGCTTTTTCTTTCTGCAGAATCTAAGCAACGATCTTTTCCTTGCTCAGACATGACCATGCCTATAAAAGATTCGTGGCAATGACACTGACCCCCATGGCCTTTGGGCCTTCAATTCAAATGTAGTACCTTATGTCCTCCTCTGTCATTGAGCTGCACTCGGTTCGAGTGGACGGCGCTACCAGTTTTTAAGGAGTTAATTTTGGCGGTGCAGGCTAGGCTGCTAGCTAGCTAGCTAGTTGGAGTTTATCACGACAGACATATATGTAAACAAAACTTAAAACACATCCATCCCATGACAACCCCTGAAACTCCACCATTATACTTGAGAGATGGACACGATGATCACTCTCAAGAATGCAAAGACGTAATATCTTCCCTTCCCAAAGAACCAGGCTGGGTCTCAACATTTCTCCACCAATAAGAAAACTTGATATCCTCCTTGTCACCACTCCCAAATCAGGCACAACCTGGTTAAATTAAAGGCAATTCTGTTTGCCTTGTTAAACCGATTTAGCTTTAATTTCCACCTGTAGCCAAACTCCACCCTTTGTTAACTCAAAGACCTCATGACTTAGTCCCTTTCTTGGAGATTGAAGTGTACAATGGCAAACAAGTGCCTGACCTCTCCTGTTTAACTCCTCCAAGGCTGTTTGCAACCCACTTGTTGAAAACAATATTGATGCAGATCGGATTGTTGTTGCGTTTTTGGAGAAATATGAGCGGAAGACAGATTATTCTTCTTCGAGGGAGGTCATAGGGATAGATCGAGGAAGGCTGGACCTTAAGGCAGATTGCCTTTGGTGCAAGTGATAGATCTGGTCTGGCATTGTTAGAAGGGTCATGGGCCCGCACAAAGAATAAAGAAGAAAGGGAGACAATAATTCAGCATGGCATGAGGAAGGGTGGAGATCATGGTTTAACTGCAGCACAATCAAAGGGAAAGAACGTTGGTAATTATGAGGGGGGTTCACTGCATGATTAAGGGAGAAATTGAAGGATGCGTACAGGTACCATGATTAGCGGACATAATGGAAAGTAGTTGCCAAAGAAGACAGTTTCAATTCTATTTATAGCTAAATCCTTTATTGAGATAATCAGCATATTTTGTAATGAGAAATTTGGTTATCCAATGGAGTGATTCCTTGTGAGAGTGATTCTCATCTTTGTATTCAGAGAGTGATTCTCTATCCCTTGTGTTTATCTTACCATTATTCTTAGCAATTTAATCCAGTTGTGATAACAGGGTACATTTGCATCAGCCTTCCTCGAGGAAGACCAACATTTTTTCAAAATTTAGTTTATTTCTTTTATTTCAATTAAGATTTCCCCTAGGGTTTTGTTTGAACTCCTATTATTTAATGTTGTAAATTCTCGTTAGATAAGAGCTTTTGGATTTTATGAAATTAAGAGACGACTAATCTTCTTTTCCAATTCTTTGATTTTCATCCGAATCAACAAAGTATTAAAATCTTAAATCTGATATACGTGTGTAGAATTAACAGGTTCAAATAAGTGTTGTTTTCATTATGCAGCCTGCATCATATGTTAATTCAAGCATAGCCTTAAAGTTTTCTTCAATCATTGCCTTTCGTACAAATTTCATTGCTTTAACCTTTTTTTTTTTGTAGGATGCTCTCACTATCACTGCAACCATATTGTTCAAGCCAGTCTGGTTGAAAACGACAATCCATATGTACGAGGAGATTAATACATGCAGAAACCTCCTTTTGTATTTTGTCTGTGTTCTTGAATTTTGTTAAACCCTTTTCAATTTTATACATGTGTTTGTCATGAGGATCCTTTTCATACGACCCAGCTGGCCAACATTAACGTTGGATCTACTCAAAAGCTTCATTACTCCATTATTATATCTTTTTCTTCTACCATAGATATAGTTTGTGTGGCTGAGTGGCTCTATGAACTTATTAGAATTGGAATTGTAAAAATGAAGAGAGTTTGAATGGCTGAACATGTTTCTTACATTGTGCAAGAATTAAATGAACTGCGGAACAATTAGATCTTCAATTGTTTCTGTATTATGGTAAAATACATAATACTCTCGTACGTAGCTTGTCACAACAATTTTGAATGATATATATACTGGAATTGAACTAAAAAATCAAAACATATGCTAGCTAGCATTTAAACCAACATATATGTTACTGGCCAATATATTATGTTACTCTCCAAATTATTTACCAAACCAAACCCTGGGTATATAATTATCATGAGAGACATGTAACCAAAACATACACACATCCATTCCATGGCAACCCCTCAAGCTAAACCTCCATTATCTCTTCCCAGATACTTGAGAGATGAACATGATGATCTCTCTCAAGAATGCAAAGACCTAATATCTTCCCTTCCCAAAGAACCAGGTTGGGTCTCAACATTTCTCCACCAATACCAAGGCTTTTGGTATACAACTTGGCTGCTGCCAGGAGTCATAGATTGCCAAAACCACTTCCAAGCCCAAGATTCTGACATCCTCCTTGTCACCACTCCCAAATCAGGCACAACCTGGTTAAAGGCAATTCTGTTTACCTTGTTAAACCGGTTTAGCTTTCCACCTGCAGCCAAACTCCACCCTTTGTTAACTCAAAGCCCTCATGACCTAGTCCCTTTCTTGGAGATTAAAGTGTACAATGGCAAACAAGTGCCTGACCTCTCTTGTTTAACACCTCCAAGGCTGTTTGCAACCCACTTGCCATATGTTTCCTTGCCAGAATCAGTGAAGAAATCCAAATGCAAGATTGTGTATCTGTGCAGGAACCCAAAGGACACTTTTGTGTCACTATGGCACTTCACTAATAGGCTTAGGCTTAAGGAGAGTGGTGTCAATGGTCTTGAAGAGGCTTTTGGTAAGTTTTGTAAGGGAATTAGTTTGAATGGACCGTTTTGGGAACATGTATTGGGGTATTGGAAGGAAAGCCTGGACATGCCTGAGAGGGTGTTGTTTTTGAAGTTTGAGGAAATGAAAGAGGAGCCAATTATGAATTTGAGAAGGCTAGCAGAGTTCATTGGGTGCTCATTTTCAGAAGAGGAAAAGGGTGGGGGTATGTTGCTTGATATTCTGAAGCTGTGTAGCTTTGATAATTTGAGCAATTTGGAGGTGAATGTGACCGGGAAGTTGTCGTCCGGGGAAGAGAATAAGGTGTTCTTCCGGAAAGGGGAGGTTGGAGATTTTGGGAAGTATTTGACTGCAGAGATGATTGAAGAAATGGATGGAATTACTGAGCACAAATTGCATGGTACTGGCTTGAAGCTTTAGTGTCATTTTCTTTTAATGTTATGCAAGTGTCAACTGATTTTTCCTTTGCTGTCACATTCTATGTTGATGGCTTAAATAAAACCAATGGTGTCCATTAATCTCTCCTTCAATTGCACAGAATGGCGGATCTTGAAAATGGATTGAGGAGGACTTGGTCAATGGGCAGAGTTAATCATTAAATTACACATCACAAACTAAAACATCAAATGTTTAAGATAACAAAAGAAAACATAATTATTTAAGTTGTGCTAGACGATTTTTAATTGAGTAGAAATCATCCATCGTCATATATGAGTGTGTATCAATCAATATTTGTTCTCTTGTACATCTTATATAGGGGTGAACCAAACTGATCACCCAACCTATTTTCAAAAAAAAAAAACTTAAAACCTATCGAAAAAATCGAAATAAACACCGATAACCAATGCAACTTTATGACTTTCTCTTGTTACCTGATAAAAACGCAGTTTAATTTCTAAAAGACAATTTTTAATTGCTAAAAAAGTATTTCCAGAATTCACTGTTATAGTGTTTATTTAGATTAGATTAATTAATACTCCGTAATCAACTTGTTTAGATTACATCTTTACAAAAATCTTCTAAAATGTCATGATACCAACTTGTCCCGCTATCAACTTATCAACTTGAATTTATATATGTTTTAATCTTTGAGTGTGTTGACAATTTGACATCGAATGTTATCTACTCTGTTTAATTAAGAATCAGGAATGCTTATTCCCCATATTTGTTTTATTTAAGAGTCGTTTGAAAGTTTTTTTCTTATGTAGTTTTCATATTATGTGATAGTTACTAGTAATCCAATAAGGATATGAATAATATGATAGATTTTGCCAATGATGTTGTTGCCCTAGTGATAAAGAACATGTTAGTCATCATTTCCAATCAGGGTTCAATTCTCTACGGACGCGTGAGCTCACACATCAATTTTTCATGGCTTACGTGTCATGTGTGGTTTAGGGGTTACTGTGCAGTTCCAATGGGTTTACCCAATCCGCTCGCGAAGGTTAGTCATGTGTGGTTTAGGGGCTATTACACAGATATTTGGCGATAAGAAAAGAAAAGGAAATGATAGATGCTCTATGAATACATATAATTGGCGATTGGACTTGTTTTGTCTGACATGGAGGTCATGGGTTTTGGGTAAGGTGTGAATAGGACAAAATAGCTGGCCAAATCCTATGTAACCTAGTCAATTTATCATTAAAAAAATAAAAAAAAATACAGAAGATGATGTTATTAGATCAGCTTGTAATAAGTAGGCACAAATATATCCAACTTTCAGAGGAAATTTTTGGCAGAAATTGAAATGAAAATTGAACATGTTTCTCATTATCACCCGCTGCTACTTTATGAAGATATCGATCGATCCACGTCCATCCGCTGTTGTGAAAAGAGATATCGATCGACATCGCATGTGTTGCTTGGACCACCAAAAGAGTTGAAGATGCTGATGATAAGCAAATTCAGTGTATCCGTGGCATGTCCATCCACTTCAACTTATCGACAGGACAGAGAATGATGAACAAGTAGATTGCTCTCTCTGTGATCAACGATGTTTAGGCCTAACGTACGGATGCTGCGACTTTTACCTTCACAAATCTTGTGCTGACATCAAAGAGATCGACAACTACTTCCACCATCACCCTCTCAAGCTACAAAAATCAAATCCATACAGCCCTTATGGATGTAAGGCGCGCATGTGGGAAGAAAAATGATTTAGTCTTTGGATGCTTGGGATGTGATTTTTACTGGATGCTAAATGTGCTCTGATTCCCACCATCACTCAAGAAGGTTGTGAGGATTTTCGACATCCTATCCATCCACATCCCTTGACGATCCTTGAGAAGAATGAAAATCATGCAGATGTTATTACCTGTTCTGGATGCCAAAAGCCATGCTCAGGCACAACATATAGATGTGAGAACTGTGAATTCTACCTTCACAAGTCATGTGCTGAGCTACCACTAGCCATTGACCAACCTTTCCATCCATCCCACAGGCTCGCCCTAACCATGCAATTCGATAGTTTTGTTTGCGAAGCATGTTGCGGAACTTCCCAGAATTGCTTCGCATACTCTTGTCCCGCTAAGTCATGTAAATTTATCATCGATTTAAGATGTGCTTCTCTAAAGCCAAACATAAAATTTGAAGGCCATGAGCATCTTCTCCTCCTATTCAAACGTTTGTCTCAAGCACGTAAAGCTAAATGAGATTTGTGCGTTGGCGTGTGCAAATCCAACGTGTTTAGGTGCGTAGAGTGCGATTACAATCTTCACCTTCTATGTGGTCCATTGCCGTGTACCGTTCAACACAAATGTCTGAATACCAATCATCGACTCAAACTGATGGATCCTTTTGTTGAAGAACTTGACGCGGATGAGCATTATTGCGATGCTTGTGAGAAATTAAGAGATCCTGACGAATGCGTCTACTACTGTAAGCAAGACAATTTAATCGTCGAAATCAAATGTGTGATTACTGAGGTATGAACCATTCGTCAAGAATGGACCTTAATTATTTTTTTTGTGCAAACCTTAATTATTTAATTTGTATGTGTTAATCACCATTTCTAGCTATCATTTTGAGCTTTTATGACTATTCCTGGCAATTTTATGTCTAATTTTATTTCTTGTCAGGTGTTATATTCACTTAAGGGAGCACGCGGGACGTGAAGTTGAGAACTGTAAATAGTCGAATAGGTGGTCTGGTCATTAGTGAGACCAAGCGAAAAGAAACAGAAGATATTGAAATTGAGAGTGATCCTGGGTTAAGAGGATATACAAGCAAAGTGTATATATGTCAAACTTGGCAAAAATGTTGACCAGGTAGTGGACTCTTTAACTAGAAAGGAACGAAAAGAAATGTCGAAAATCTTTGAAGGTGCAGGTTTTCGCGTGTCATTAGGCAGCGGTTATGACAACAAGGACTCTCGAGACACAGAGGAATCAAGATGTGTGGAAGAAAATAAAGACAACAACAGCGATAGCACTTCACAAGTCTTAACATACTCGAACGAGGCGTTTACACAATTGATGGAAAATCTTGTTTCAATGGATGGAAGCGACGCAGTTTTGCTTCATAAGTGTTTCCCAACATATTCAGAAGTCGTTGGAATTGGCCAACTCTTGGTTGCTGAAGAATTGGCCCCTTCACTAACGGAGTTGTTATCCAAATATGATGACTTTACAGCCACATCAAAGTTGGGCGCCAATCCAAAAGATGGGATTCCTGAATGTATTCTGCGCAATTATATGCGAGATGTGCAACACCAAAGTCAGGGTGGTCGATGAAAGCTTGCTCAATAAATGGCGGAGGACTCTCCCACTTGTGCAACTTGCCGGATTTGAGATTGAGTTTGCTGTTGATAGGCTGAATAAAATAACGCGGGTATACTTTGCAATGAAAGCTAAATCATTCCTTAGCAAAGTGAAGTCCAAAGTTGAGGAGCTTTCAGTTGGGGTTAAGGAGTTGGAAGCAAAATTAGAGGCCGAGAAGATGAATTTGGAGAAGCTGGCATTGGAAGTAGAACAACATGAAACTGTTATTGAATATAGAAGATCCGCCTTGTTGGAGGAGTGCTTCAATGATCTATCCCAGCTCAGGTGGAAGAAGGCATGGGATGGATCTCATCTAATGTATCGTTAATCCATCGGTAAACTTTTTCTTTTTTCCTTCCTCGTATTTTAGTTGAATTCCTTATCAGACTAGGGGATAGAGTACTGAGAATGGGGAACATGACATCTTATGAATTATGATGCAGGATATAGACAATCCCAGTCACTTGTGACTTGTCTTCAAATATTCGAAAGGTGGCTAAGGAATGATCGTCCCCTTCCAGATGTTGAGTCTCTTCAGTCTCTTTAAGCAAGTTAGTGTTGTTGTTGCTGTTTGCCTCTTTGAGGCTTGAATAGTTGAATGTACAAAACCAGTGGGTTATGTGAGTCTGGTCTTTATGGTGTTTGCCTCTATTGCACTTTGGTTTTTGGCATCTTAATCGGCTTAGATTTAGCAACACTGGCTTCAGTCCAGTGGGTTACGCATGACCCATTTCCAAATTTTGACTTGCAGCACCACCACGTTTATGTTGCTCATAGAGTCATTTTTAGCAACACTGGCTTCACACAAAGCTTCAAGCTTTGGTTGATATGAGATTTCTTGTATACATATATAGACTATAGAATTCGAGGGATCCGGGAACATTGCAATTCTCAGAGTATGCATATAGTGGCCAGAATATGGCCTGGTCCATTCAGTCACAATGATCGAGTAGATCGAGTACATCAGTTTGTTTGGGAAGTGTGTCAGATTACATCATCTTTTTTATTATCATCAAAATTAATAGAGAGAATTTGAACCTTAATTTGGATATGAACTCTGAAGTCAAATCATTACGACTTTTATTGTTTGTTTGTTTTCAGGTTTCACTACCCAAGTCAGGCAAATGAGCAAGCAATCTCCCCAACTAACCTAGTTATTGGGACAACAATTGGGTCATCCTCAATTCCTTCATATGATCTCTTCGCAAGTAATAACCAAATCCAACGACTGCAACCCCATCAATCATCAAGAGTCGTTGATTTTGCATGCCAAATACGTGTTGAGAAATTTGACCCACGAATCACGATCGTCCTTGATAGAAATATCACACGAAAATAGAAAAAATTGAAATAGAATAGTGCAACAATCTCACACAAGAATATACGTGTAAAAACTTCAAAACTGGAGAAAAAAATCACGGGTGTTGTCAAAAGACAACCAAGAGAAAATTTATACAACCACAAACTCAATTTTCTCTCACCAAGAAATCTAAACAGAACCCAATAGATTACCATAAAGTTATCCCTTTTTACTCTCTCTCAAAGCTCACTGCACACGGCCATTTGATTTTCTCTCTACCAAAAACACTAATAAACCATTAATATTTATAACAGTACAAAATCCCCTAGTTCTAGTTCAATTCTACCTAGGGGTCTCTCTCCAAGATGTTTCGGGTTACAAATATGATATCAATCACGTTCCTAACTAGAGATCAACTTGAAAACGAGTTTCGTCGCAACCGGGATGAGTCTTTCATAGAAAAAAACTATTTTAGAATCGAAGCTGTTTGAACAACTCATCTAGTTGTCCGGACAGTTACACCTCTAACTCTACCCGTAGTTGTTGTTTGCGACTTCCGTCCGGATGACTTCCACACCCATCCGGGCGGATGCACCTCTGCCAGAATTTTCTCACGTCTTTTCACCACTTCTTTTGATCAATATTCAACAATACATACACACGTGCATGGCTTTGGAAGTATTAGGGCAGGATCAGAACCCCACAAAAGAAGGGAAGAATGTGAAGAATAATCCAGAGCTTGATTTGAATTAGCCGACCAGGTCTCTTCACAATGTCCAATTGGCAAATATAATCTGAGTGAGACCAATCCAAATAATGGAGAAAAGTAGTGAACATATTGTGTTGCCTTGTCTCCTCTTTCCATTTCAAATCCGCGTAAACTGGTTTGTCTTCTTGCATTGCATGCTTGCTTTTTGTCAAATCACTATCAATTGAAACAATATAAAATATTTATTATTCATACAAATTAGTCACATATATATAATTTTTTAAAAATTTTTCATATAGAACTAAACTCGAACCACATAATTCGCAAGCATATAATTCTTTGACTTGACCACGTGATAAGTTTGTTCAAAACCCAACACTTAGGTCTAACGGAAATTAAACTCAGAACTTTACAATTTTATACAGTTTGGTCATAGACAGATTCACAACTAAATTATCACTCAATTAGTTACATAAACATACAATCGACATCTACTTGAGCAAAGAAGAGTGTAGCGGTGGGGATCACGTTTTGTGGATAGTCTTCTTCCAAACCCAAAAAAGTGAAAAAAAAAATCCCCAAATTGTCAACCCAATTGAAAGATCCTGAAGTGAGCATTCACAAGTAGGGTGAATTTAGAAATTAAAAAAATTATTGATCATACATACCTTTTGTAATAATTGAAATTGAAATTGAAATTGAAAGTTGACTATCTCATATATTACTTGTGTTTTATCATTACAATACATTAAATAGTCACCAAGTTGACATACATAAGCGCCTAGTCCCCGTGCAAATAAACCTTTTTTTTGCCTCCTTATGACATTAACATACATAGGGTCAAACCCTAGTGTTATTTAATCCCTAAAGAGGGATGGAAATAACTTTTTTTTTTTTTTTTTGTTTTAGATAATGATAATTTATAAATTTATCTTTGAAACATTTGATATAAATATAAATTGGGGCCTTCAGAACCCAAACGTACCTAAGTTTTTTAATTAACAATAAGATAAATTAGGTTAAAATCCGATCTGTGACCAGATGACATTATATATAAATTTGTTTTTAGACATTTGATATAGAGTATTAATTCCATGACTTACCAAACTACTCACATGAAATATTCATTTGAGATGAGACGGACCTAAATAATGTTTGACGTTGTTGTAAATTTCTCCGGCGGAGATGATAAACAACCGTCAACAAACTTTCCGGCGACAGCGCGCACACAAAGATCGCCTTTAGTATTTGAATTTCGAACTAGTATCGTCAGAATCGCCGACGTCTCTGTCAGTGGTTTCGGGATTCATTTATACGACGAGTCAAAAAGTGCGTAAGAGAGAGGAAAAATACTCGCGGAGCGGATCATTGATGCTGCCGAAAAGAATTTTCTCGGGAGAATGATATCGCTGTTTGGCAGGCAAGAAAATTAAGAAGAGGTAAGGGCGAAATTAGTTATGGATTGCGACAAAAAAGTTAGGGGAATTTAATGCGAGAACTGATAGGTCGAATAAAGAAGAGAAGGTGGTGGTGTCATGGAAAGAGCCGTTTATTGCTCCATCACCACCAGTCCCGGTATTAATTACAGGGGAGGGTATTGGTTGGCCTTTTTTATTTTATAGTGTTTTTTTTTTTGATAATTACAAACCACACTCTGAATCTCTGATTTCTCATTCTCTCTTCATGTCTTCATTTCCTATATTTGTCCATTTTTACTCTTCAAAAAACTAACTGCGATTTATTCAGGCCGTTTTAAGCTTTTGAGCTGGTGTATTAACACAGAGAGAGACCTCTCAATTCATCTTCCTGGGTGCGTGTATTATTTCCCATTTTCCCCTGCCTCTTAAGAACCTGAAGGTTCTATGATTTTCCCCCTGTTTTTGATCTCTCTTTCTGGATTCTTTTCCCACTCCGCTAAGAACTCGAGTTACACTGCTAGTTGCATTTTTCTGTGTTTTTCTATTTGTTTTGTGGAATTTTAATGGCAGTGAAATGAAAACAGGGTGTCTGTGGAATTTGAAGGTGGATAGGCCTGGTCTGTGTCGGCTGATCTAGAAGGTACTTGACTTGGTTTGCTAGAAATGCTTGTTTCATTCGGTTTATTTGGGGTTTCTGTCTGTTTGGATCTGATTTTAGGCTCAACCCATCTTAGTTTTCTGGCCGTTTAATTTCCTATTTGTGATTTTTTTGTGACCTGTTAGATCTTTTCAGAGCAACAAAAGGGCAAAAGGTTGTGTTCTTTTTTCAGATTTAATAATTTATTTGTTGAAAGTTTTTGTAAGCTTTCGAAAAGTTGAAACATTTCTCTGTCTTCTTACGTCTACAGAAGCCACGCTTTAGCAGAGACCTTTCATCTTTGGACCAATTCCTTTGCATCCCATGATATTATTTATGTTCTTTTTTACACTATTTTCGCCAGTTGATCGGATAAGTGTGAGCTATTGACGGAAGCTGCTATCACAGTTTTGTGTTGATTTCTTTACTGTTAGAGCAGTATTTTCCGGTATACTGTATATCCCCTTGTTGGGTTTTGTGATTAAAATAACTATGTTCCTACATGGATCCTTTCGTTGTTAGTTTGGCTAATTCGGTTGATGATTTGATAATGGTTGTTATTTGACTTTTCTGGTTCTATTGTTTGGGTGAAGATGGTGTACTCTTTGGTGAGATATGATGCTTCTTGAGTTCTTGTTCTATCTGTTTCTTCATAGTTTGTAGTATTTCTTGTTTATTTTAGCAAATTTTTGTATTGATTGTACAAGCAAGCATGTGCCCCAATGATAGGATTGTAGGGGTGCAACCTAAACGTCACGTGTTCAATTTCTAAAAACTGTCTCTACACATTATTTGTGGTTAATATCTACATCATTCTCCTATCCCGGCCATTGCGAGAGCCTTGTGCATGAGAGTGATTTACGGTCTTTTTTTGTATTAATCATGATGACAAGTTTTGAGCATATACTAAAGCTACTTTTGTTTCCCAACCCATGATTGTTAATAATTAGTAATTGTGGTGTTCATATTGGTGCTTTTGTAGATGTTCTAATTTCTATAGGAGCATCTTTCAGAAGTCTTATTATATTTTCTTGTGATTTAGTTACCTGAAAATGTAATTTGTTATTCTATCTGTGAACTTGACTAAACGTGAGCATCTTTACACTAACCTTTTTGTTACCCTTACTGTGTCCTTATAAGTGTCTGTTTTTCCATTGCCAGGATTGGTTGCACATTCCCGAGTACGTGCATGAAGATATTGTCTCTGATATTTCCCAATACAAGCAAAACATGAAATTCGGTAATAGCAATCTTCCTTGTATTCCCTCTCTCTCTCATTGTTTTCCTTCACTGTACTTTTCTCCGCTTTCTGCTTACTGTTCATCATCTATTTCATAACCTTAACAAACCTAGTTCTATTCGATGTTGTAACTTCTATTTGTAAATAAGAAAGTTCTCTGGCCACTTCGGTGACATCCATATTTCCAAAAATCTCTGATTCTGTAATTTAGAAATTGTGATTATTGCAATTAAGGTTGTTGCAGCACCGTTGCACGAAATTAAAATAGCAATGAGTTTTTTATTCATGTTAGTTGCCAAATTTGTTATCCAGGCAGGTCTAATGCGTAATGGTGTCCACAGAGATCTCAATGGTCCATGTTGGTATATTTCTGGTTTCACCGTCATTTACTATGTTGCTTGCAGAGAGTGAAGAAGCATTTTCCCAAGGAACCATTGGGCATAAGCCGGATTCTAAACCTTCTGATTATGATAAGGATGCTTTGAACGCTGCGTGGTTGAAGTTGGGAAATGATGAAATGAAGGAAAATCAGAATGGAGTTCTTTGTGGTTTTAAGGTCAATGAGGAAGAAACAGATCAATCACCACACATGATAAATGATAATGGTTGGACTGCATCAGAACTTCATTGCTGTATGAGAGCTGTGGATTCCACTGAAAGGGTGGAAAATGATGCTAAAGATATCTTGGCACCTGAAACTCATTATTGTGTGAAAAGCAAATCATTTGAGGACACTGCTTTTTTTATGGAGAAAGGTGTTACGGATTGTGGTCTCCCAGAACTGTTAGTTTGCTACAGAGAGAACTCTTATCATGATGTCAAGGATATTTGTGTCGATGAGGGTGGTGTGCCTTTGAAGAACAAATTTGTGTTTGAAGATGTTGTCAATGACAATAACACTTGCACATTCGTTCTTCCCAAGAAGAATCCAAGAATCGAAACGATTGAAGAAAAGTTGGATATTGACACATCTATTCCCTTTGTGTTGAAATCTGAAGCAGATAAGGATTCCAACAATGATTTTGCCAATCAGTGTGATAGCAAGGATTTGATGATGAAAGGGGAAGCAAAAGGTGACGCACGTTCAAATAGTGCAGATGAAGTATCCGAAGAGATATTTTCACTTGGAGACTTGTTTTCAAGGATAGATTCCAGTGCAGAGGAGTGTAACCTCGAGTCTACCATTAGTGACCCAAGTGAAGTCACACAACAGTCTATTCAGGTGCACATCTTTAAGGC
This sequence comes from Tripterygium wilfordii, assembly GCF_013401445.1. Classification (NCBI taxonomy): domain Eukaryota; kingdom Viridiplantae; phylum Streptophyta; class Magnoliopsida; order Celastrales; family Celastraceae; genus Tripterygium; species Tripterygium wilfordii. Next base: position 11,304,058 of record NC_052233.1, on the reverse strand, counting down.
GTCCTTAATCCTTAACGTACACAAATTTCTATTAGAGTAGGTTGAATTCATACGTTGCAAGATAAATGTTTCTCTGGCTTATTGGTTAATGGTTGGAAATGAAATTTAAGATGAAGTCAAAATTTTAGTGTTTCCAAACCAAACCAATGAAGCTTGATGGCATATAAGAGGCAATATGTGTTCCGGTGCTTGTTTTATACCTCAAAAACATTATCGTTCCCCAGAAAATAAAATAAAATCTATTAGTAGAGACATCTTATCATCTGTAATGAGGTCATCGTTTGTGCACTTTTGTCCCTCATCTGTGACTCTTATTCAAATAGCCCGTGCTTTCGGTCATGTAGAGCAGCATGTAAGCTTCTTATTATGAGTTTGCTGTATGCATGAATGATATTGATGGGAAAAGGTGGAAATGTTGGAATATCATTATGATTGACATTTTCGATATGCAGATCTCAATTGAAAAGGAAAATGAGGTCTGCCCAATCATGGTTTCTTCGTCTGAAGAATCAGATAACGAGAGAGAGATGGTAAACTTGGTAACCTCCTCCCTAGTTCCCATAGTTGAGAAATCTGAAAATAGTGGCAAAGAAGCAAATATGGGAAGCCCTGCTCAAGTTTCCGATTCTGAAGATTCAGCCAATGGTTGTGTTGCCAATGATGTATCTTACAACAGTAAGGTAGAGACGGCAAGCATCACTTTTGATTTTGATTCTTCTGCACCCACAGAGAGCAACAAGGAGGAGTGCCCTCGAATGAGTGATTCTGAGCCTTTCCAGACTCCAAATTTGTCCAGCATCGATGATATGAAGAGTCGGCTAGTTTCTAGCCAAGCTCGAGATAGCTATGGTGAGACAAGCTTCTCTGCTACCGGTCCTTCTTCTGGAGTGATTACTTATTCAGGACCTATAACACATTCTGGAAGCCTCTCTCTGAGATCAGATAGTAGCACAACCAGCACTCGTTCATTTGCCTTCCCCGTGTAAATTACTGTTGAACTATTATTTATTTCTCATTCTACCATGTCTTCTTTACACATGAAGTGATATCTAATATTTTTATCTTGACTATTATGTGTGGTGTACAGATTGCAGACAGAATGGAACAGCAGTCCAGTTAGAATGGCCAAAGCTGACGGAAGACGTTCTCGGAAGCATGGAGGTTGGAGGCAAGGTCTTCTTTGCTGTAGATTCTAACTTCTTCTATACTATCCATAGGTTTAACACAAGATATATATACATATATTTATGATCAAAATATATACGATTGGGTTTTAGTAATATGAATAGTCATACAGCTTCCCTTCCCTGAGTTGTCGCATGCAAGTATGCTTTGAGTTTGTTCTTGTACATGCTGGTTGAGAATCTGGAGAATAGCTTATAATTTTGATGTCAGTTTAAAATATTTTTTTCTTTCTGAAATTTATAGTCGTATCCAATTTTCTTTTTTTCAAAGTTATTGCCATTTCCGGGTAGTCCATGATTGTTGATATCCTCCGAGAGCAAACATTTTGGGTGGTGAATTTCTGTTAGTCAAAAACTGTATGTATTCGAGAGATCTCGAGTTCGATTCCCACTAGAACCAATAATCTTGTGATTACGCGTTGGGTTTTGATCAAATTTATATTGTCGTCAGGTGAAAATTTTTTGTACAAGTAGGCCTGACGACTCGAGTTTAGGTCTATATCAACTGTACTAAGGACAAGCTTGTCTAGTGTGGTTCTCGGTTACGAAAACTAATTAGCAGACTGTAAATATAGAAAATATTGATCATTGGGAACTAAGGCCTCCTAACTTATATTCAGCACGTGGGCTGAAATTTAGTTTTAAAATTTTACTATAAATATTAAATATTTGCCGAGCTTGAAATTTATTTAAATTCTCTTGAGGCCTCGAGCAGGCCCATACTGAACGAAACTGTGGGTGGCTTAGAACAGTTATTGGGCTGGGCATACAAAGTGGGTCCTTGCCAATAATTATGAGGGCAGTTTTAGTCACACCGTCATTTTTATTAAGTATACCTTGACTTTGTTGACTTTACTTTGACTTTATCTTTTTCAAAGGCATATGCTTTTTACATCCAACCCCCACCCTCTCACCATCTCTTTCTTTTTCCTCACGAGCACGCACAGCCAACCATGGTGTTGTCGTCGTCTGAGCACCAATCCAATAACTACTACCACCAAATTGAAGCTCAAGCCACCACGAACTAAACTCGATCAACCTCGATGAATTTCATTCACCGTAATGATCGAAATCACATTCGAAAGTCTATGGTCACCGCGAGAAAAGTCATCTGATTCGGACAATTTGACCACTGTTAGAGGAAACCAACACTGCCTTTGGACTCCTCGTGGCAAGGCGCTTCCATTCCACCCTTTTCTGGTCAAGACATTGACAAAATTGACGACCCAAGTTTGATCCCAAACAAGACATTTTTTGATGATTTTGGTCTCAAATACCGACTCTTGGATAATTATGAGTCGAAATTTCATATTTCCGACATTTCAACTCGAGAATGACCCTAATAGAAGATAATATGACCGGCAATGATAGATCTGATTACGGGGTGTGTTAATAAAATGTCTCAGATTTATATAAATTTGATGTATTTATAAAAGTTTAGAGTTTTCATGAGTTATTATTAATAAAGGATGCATTTAATAAAAATCGGGATGTGAGTAAAGGTCCCCTAATTATATTTGTGGTCCCCATGGGCCCCGCAATTAGAAAAAGTTAATTCGAGTCTCCGCCGTATATGCAATGCAACGAATCAACGATGTTATTATCATAGAAATCAAAAAACAAACGGTCTTTTGGAAATCCCAGCAATGGACGACATTTGGAAGCGAGCGAAGGCGTTTGCAGAAGAAGCAGCGAAGAAATCACAAACCCTAACCTCTTCATCGAACAAAATAGCAGATCTAGTTGCCGAGACCGCGAAGAAATCCAAGGAACTTGCTGTCGAGGCGTCGAAGAAAGCTGACCAGTTCAAGATCGCCGCGCTCAAGCAAGCCGATCAGATCCAGCAAATCAAGTCTTTTTCTGACATCATTCCTCCGCAGCTCTCCTCTCTCTCCATTGCTACAGGCGCTTCGTCCTCCTCCTCCGTCCCGGAGATCTCGGACTCTGAGCTTCGGAAGTTTGGCCTCACTGAGGATTTGAGAGATTTTGTTGAGGGATTCACTTCTAGTACATTCCAGCACTTTCCTATTCAAGGTAAGATGATGCAACCGACGTTTTTTTATTTCTTCTGTCGGTGGATTTTGATGACTATTGTTTAATTGTTTACTTGTAGATGAATCGGAAACATCTGATGTGCCGACTACGGCATCCAATGTGCGTAAGGATCTTACAGAATGGCAAGAGAGACACGCTACTCTGGTTCTCACTACTGTCAAGGTTATATCTATATCTATGTCTGAATTTTGTTTTTTGTCCAATTCATCGCTAGTCTGACTGATCCACGTAATTCATAATCTAATCCTAGTTTTTGTCATCAGTCTCGAGTTTTATAAAGCCTAGCTTTTATTAGGTTTTCTTGTCAAAACCAATGTGGTGGCTATCCAGATTATGATTTTGTTTACACGCTTTGTATTTCTGCTATTTAAAATAGCAAATCATTTATCTTTGCTGTAATTATGCTGCTGCAGGAAATTTCAAGGCTAAGATCTGAATTATGCCCCCGTACTATGAAGGAAAGGAAATTCTGGAGGATATATTTTACACTTGTGAGCACTCATGTGGCTCAGTAAGTATTTCTCAATTTTGTTGGTATTCATATGATCAAATAATTTTCCAAATTTGTTTTTACTTTTTTTTTTCATGTTTCCAAATTTGTTTTTACTTTTTTTTTTTTTTTTCATGTTCCTCATTGCTTGAATAGTTGAATGTAAACTAGCTGCAGGATATATATCACATTTAAAACAAGATTCTACGAAGTCATGAATCATGATGATGGATATATTTATCCAATATATGTCTAAGAACTTGATAAAAGTGTAAAAGGACATGGATAGCAAATAAAGAAGGGTTGGGGGAGTTAATTCACAAACAAAAGGTAATGATGATGTTGAAGAACTTGTAAAAGGACACCGTTACTGAATAAAGAAGGGGTAGGGGGAATTTAAATTGGCAAACAAATGTTAAGGAGATTATCATAGCTTGTGAGTAATGTAGGCTCGTATTTCACTACTCTTCTATGGTTGTGCTCAGGTATGAGAAGGAGTACATGGAGGAGGTTAAGCGTAAAGCTGAAGAGCAAATGCAAGATGATAAAGTGAAAAATGCTCCATCAGCTGGAGAGTCAGAAGCGATGGAAAAGAATCCAACAAATAAAACTAATGAGTCAGCTGATCAGGATTTGGATGCTTTTCTCTTGGGCGATCTTGAAGATAGTGACGGGGGTCCAGGTATCTTTCTTGGACTTGTTATTTGGTTATGACCAATGCCCACCATTGTTGAAGCTTCTTGATGTGCTGTGTCTGTTGTCGTAGTTGCATTTTGTACTAATTTAGCCTGCTCATTCTTTTGTGATTGTCCTTCAGATGATGGGGATGGTGATGCAAGCTTCGACGATGATTTTGACAAGATTGAAAGTTTGGTGAGTTAGAAATTTTTCCTTATCTCATGATACTATTTGATATAGGAACCACCCACCTTTGATTTGTTTTCAGTTCGCTGAGGTTTTCTCTTGATAAAATGAACGGCATAGATATATTCTTTGGCATTTGGTCTAAATGGCTGTTTGCGGCATTTGGTTTGTTGTTTAAATTTCATTGCCCCATTTGCAGGACGTTGAAGATGAAAAACATTTAAAGAAAGTGCCGACTGCTTCTGGTTAGAACAATTCATGCTATACATATTGTGGAGTGAAAATAAGGAACTTGCTTTTGTAAAGAATGAAGGAAGGTCCACAAAAATTGGAGCAAAAACCTAATTGTCGAAAAGAAGCAACCAGAGTTTGTTCCACTTCAAATCCTAGCTGGGAAAGGGTTGAAGCATTGGTTTCTAGATTATCACATGCTATGATTTGATGGTGCTGAACATTGGCAGGCTCTGGTGCCTGTTTCTTGAAGGATTGGGGGGGGGGGGGGGGGGGGGGGGGACACTCAATTGCCTTTGTACAGATCAACTTATTTTGGTTCTATGTTTTCCATCTAATGTTCATAACTTATTTTAGTTCAATTTTTTTCCCATTTAATGTTCATAGATTACAACTGCTCATATACGACATTTTTATATTTTTATGTCTTTGTTTTACACGTGACTCTGTCAATGTTTGTTTGTTATCAAGATCTTGAGTTATTTGGGACTAGAAACAAAGATTGGATCTTAGATGCAATGGTGCCCTTGTTGCCGAGTGTATGCCTACCTTCTTTTTTTCTAGTTTTCTTTGGCAGCATTTCATGTGTGTTGCTGCCATGCCATGTCTCATGTAGGTGGGAAGTGACTGAGGAAAAAAAGTACCCCACACGATAGTCATCTGCTCTAAAAACCTTGCATGCGATATAGGCATCCGGGCAAATAAACCAACCAAGAAACTCCAATAACCAAATAATTTTTGGGAAAGCCTCGACATGTACCATATGAAACACTATAAGATGCCATTGAAAGCCTAAAGCAGGGAGGGAAGCAAGCAAACATGTACAGAAACCAGAGGACTGAACTAAAGAAACAGGAAAAGAAAAAAAAAATACAGAGGAGCCATACTCCTCTTATGTCTACGTCTTCAAACGCTTTTGAGCTTGGTCTGAGTCCTCCGTGCTGCGCATATCCTTGAGATGTGTCATTGCAACATTGCTGGAGGTGGGATTATGAGGATCCTGGAAAGCAATGAAGAGAGTATAATGAACACTCACGAGAAGAAAGACAGAAACAAATGAGGGCCGAGCTAAACCATCCCAACCTCCTCAAAGATAAATCTTAGAAGTCTAGTAACCCATTTCATACCTTAGCAGCAGATGTTCCAGAACTCAGTCCTCCATTTGCACGCTTACCAAGATCAATCTGAACTGAGATATTGGCTCGCGACAGGTCTACACCAGTACTATGTAGAGCTTGAGTTAGAGCTTCGAACAACCTGGTTTCCCATAAGCTACACATTAGTATAAACGAAAACGTAGCTGTTGCCTGAACAACTAAGCATTGGTATGGTAACAAAACAACCAGCATCACAATGCAATACAAGTCAATGTTGTTCCTAGAACATATAAAGAAACAACCAAAAGCCTGACCTGGTAATAATTTACAAAGTATTCCCAATTGAATGATAACCATCTCAAAGCAGCAACTATCAGGATGCAGACAAAAGGACATGGGTACATTATCCATACCCATTCAACTTGACAATTGGTAAGCTATCACAACTCTGACATGAGGAACATACATGACACTTGAAGATCAGGAAGGAAAAAAAAAGACTTCCATCCTAAACTTCTGCGCTCTTTTGTTCTACTTCTTTTAGGCTAGAGTTCCAATCGTACATTACAACTTCCACCAATAGAAACTCACCCCAACAATATCTTTACTTTAAACCATACTACCAAAAAAAGAACGTTTCACTGCAATAACAAAGAGAGTCTTAAAGTTTCAAGATAAGACGCAGACACAGTAATGTCTGCTATGAAACTACTGCACAATGAAGCAACAATAGTAAAGTACCCACCCTTGGGAGTAAACACTTGAGATTCTAATTGTCCCCCCTTCAATTGTCAGCTCATCCTGTTGGGTTAGCATACCACCGCGGAGAGGACACTCTTTTGATTCTGTATCAGAGACTAGGCTATAAGGAGGATGTGCCAGCACACCAGCACTTCTGACAGCGGGCATGTTCCCCTGCAAAGCCAAGGGCAGAGGCACTCCCTTGTTTGCCAACTCAGATTGGCGATCTATTGCTTTGCTAGGGTCACCATCTACCATGTTGGGAGTAACAGTAACGTTGTTCTTGTCAAACTTCACTGGGTACTCTGACCCTGGACCAGGACTGTTTTTTATAGCTTGTGGGTGACCAACAAAACTCGGATTGTGCCAGCGACTATTTCTCTGTTTCAAGCAGGAAAATATGTTAAGGTGAGAGGTCTACTAGAAGGCAATGGAGTAGCATATCCAGATAAATCCAAAGGCAAACTACTTTGACAAACCCCATGCCAAAAGCTTAATGAAGAGGGTATCAACATTAGAATTAGCACAAGTTAGATCAAAATATAAAGGAGATAATTCGACAAGATTAGGTGGGATATTGGTCTTTTGTTCTTCTTTCTTATTTTATTTTCTAATTTTTCTTGCCAATCAAGTTATCAAAGAAGTATGTTAGAATGCATCTCGGCTATAGTCTGCAACATGTGAAATCAAGGGATAAATTTGTAAAAATGTCAATCTTAGTTACTTCTACTATCTTACCCATGGCATCAGCTTTGTAGGCTCTGGATACCCTGTGTTCGAACCCTCATACTTCTGAACCTTTTCTTGAAGATATTGAACATACTGGATAACCTGCATGATAAAGCTGATTTCCGGTCAATAAATTATAAGCAATATAGTTTCTCAGCTAAATTAAACTTAATAGAAATACCTCTAACAGAAAAGATGCCGTGTCTCTTTTCTGGTCACTGTAGGGTATCAGATCTCTCAAAATCTGAAATCTGAAAGAAACATGTTCATCACGCTATATCAAGATAACAATTCCATGACTAGTCTTTGAATGCTTATTCATATTCAGACAAAAATCTTAAAAAATGAAGTCTGTTTAATTTAACTGAAACAGCATCAACTAGCTTAAGCAAAGGCGCCACCACCAATCTTGACAACCAGAACTGGAAAAAGGTTGATATGAGGCAAGACATTTACACTTGTGCTAATGTTATCAAGTTTCACGGTATGGGTTAGCTTCCTTCCTATCAATCTCCCCTCCGATCATACTACTATTTAATCTGATGTAGGTCACGATCTCCACTAAGACTAATTCTCTCCTACATCATTATCATCAAAGTGTTGATTTTGCTAACTGTTACTCGATTCAAACTCAAAAAGAAAGCAGTAGTAATATTGAAGAATTAGAACACCTCTCATTGATTTTGCTCCTTCTTCGTTGCTCAGTGACTGAATGTTTTGATCGAAAAGCATTGGATTTATCACTGTTTTTCGCATCTGCCTCCAAATCCAAACACCACGCATCATGTCAACAATTCATCCAAAATTGTATGCGAAAGATTATGACAAACACATGGATCTAATAAGAGAACAAATGAAATAAAATTCACACATACTACATACCTTTGGCCGGGTGAGTGCTGTTAGAAGTTGCAGTAGAATTGGAAGAAGGTCCATCTTTTCTGACGGAGAACTCTTCGTCATCATACGCTTCCTCTTCTAAGCTGCTCTTCCCTCCTCTCATCTCCTCGTCCAAATCACGCCGATACAAGAACAGGGAGGTAAGAAATCGAAATTTCGAGATTGAAAGAGGAACTAATGTTGTCTAATCTGCGACCAACACGAAATGATTTGTGATTGGATTGTTTTTTTCTCCGGCGAAGGACCACGGGGGGGTTTGAGCTACGATTCCGGCTCTGCCAAATGGCTTCTGAAATTTCGAGACTCGCGGTAGTGGGTGTAGTAACCGGTGCGAAAGAGAAGAAAGAATATCCTGTGGTCGAGCTCAATATATTTCCGTGAAGTCGTTTAATCAGGCCAATTAGAGACAAAAACAAAGAATTCCAACATATGTGGGACCGTGTTGGTCCACTAAACATAGAATACGTGTCAAAAGAAGAGGCAGAATGCGTGTCATGTGTGTTGTTGTTGGTGGGCCAGAGTGAGCCGTGGGATTCACGTGACAGGGAGTTGGTTCCAACTTGTCAAGTGTATGACAGGATGTAACCTCACGTTGTTCACATGGGCTTTGCCACGAACAGGTTTAAGCCCGGTCAGAAATTTAGTTTCGGCCTTTTTGCTCAAGCCTGGCCCATGAAACCTACATCCTCCTAACAGTTACAATTCAGATTTTTTTAAGCGGTTTGTGTTTTTCCAATGATTATTGACATTATTGATTTTCTTGGTATAAAAATTATAATAAAATAATGTTTAGATTATTGAGATATCCTTATTATTATATATATAGTTTAAAATAATATATCACACACAAAAAAATATGACACAATTATTTTTCATTCTATGATTATTTAAATTAAAAAATAACATTTTAATTTGAATATCTAAATTAAAAGATAATAAAAATGAAAATGAAAATAATAAAATAAAAGGATTTTGTTGAAATTATGTTTTTCAAAAATAAATTATAGATATTTAATTAAAAATAAACTTGGATTCTCAATCTTTTAAGGATGATTAATCTTTTTTTGAAACGAAATGACAATTACTCTTTTCGAAGAATTCCAATTTTTCTTGAAATTCTACATTTCCAAGATTTTAACAACCAAACATAGGAATTGTTGGTAAAAGAAAAACTCTCATTTTCTAAATAACTAGATTCCGCAAACTAAAGTACACCTATCATTGACAATTACAAAAAAAGAAAAACTCTTATTTCTAAAAAGAATTGAATTTCACGAACCCAAATACACCCATCATTGACAACTACAAGAATGACTCTCTTTACCCAAAGTGAATTTCTTTTTTTGATAGTCGAGAGAAGGATAATACGAATTTACTTTTTAAACATTCGATATGTGTTCAAATTAGGAGTCGTAAACCTGCACAAGTTTCCACCCGAACTAGAAGTGAATCTCATCGACACGTGCTAAATAAAAGGCAAGTATTTCCAATCACGCAATCTAGATAGGAACTCTGAGTATCAGGAAAAAAACAGTTTTCATCATCTCCAAAACATGCCTCTGCTACTAAGAATCTCTGTTACTCTGTTTCTTCTCCTGCCTTTTCTCCTCCTACTTATTCTCTTGGCCTTAGTTTTTCTTCCATTGATTTTCCTTCTAGTCTTGCCATTATTGTTTGCCCTTTTATGGGTTTATTTTCTATTCAAGATTCTGTGCATATTCACCACTAGATTTCAAGAAATGAAGTTGATGCACAGGAAGAAGAAGAAGAACAATAAGTCTTGTAAAGCCAGGAGGGACAAGGAGGAGATTGCAGATTTGGGTCCATGGGTTCTTGAAAAAGAAAACAAAAGGAGTGTGGAAGATGATGTGAAGGAAATTGATGAGGGTTCATGGCAAATTGTGGCTCCAAAATCTGCCAAAAGTAATGAAACTAAAACGGTATGGAAGAACATCATATGTTAAATATACATACTGGTTGGACTTGATTGTATTGTCTGATGTTGTTCTTATGTTTACTTTTGCAGTTCAAGGAAATATTGTATTTCTGGAGAAGTAAAGAGAGAGGGAGTACTTCAACTGGTTGAAATATGCCGAGAGAGGCAACGGATAGGGGGAAAACGGTTGGTTTTTTCCAATTTTTTGACATGAATTTAACGTCGGTTACTGTAGGTTATTTCAGTTATCGGTTGGTTCATTGACTGACCGATCGGTTATATCAGTAGTTTTTGTATAGCCCATTTGGATAAATAGTTCGAGATCACAATCCTACTCTGGAACAAATACAAAAATGGCAAATTAAAATATTTATACAGCAAATTTGACTACATAGTTGATAGTACTGAAGCAAGTAGTCAATGACCAATCGAAACTTTATTAGAGAAATGCTTTGAAGCAGCAGCTATGGCTTCCTCTGGCCTAAGATTGGGTGCCAGTAGTACACTATTACTCTTCCTCCTACTTGATTTGCTTCCACCATCACCAGAGGCAAAGAAGAAGGAAGCTAATGATTTCAAGATTGAAGAAGGCTTCACCACTTTCTTACCCTTACCCATCTTAAATTAACACTGTTTGGAATCAACAATCACTCGTCTCAAGAAATATTGTATTTCTTGTGTTCTGCATCTCTTTTGGTTGAATTGGGTCTTATATATAGGCTTTGATTCCTTGATGACCAAGCCAATTCTGGTTTGACTGCTTTACATTTGTAGAAGAAAAGGAAGGATCCAAGCATCTGTCTTCAATAGTTCTATCAATGGTGTCTGTTATTTGGCAGCTTCCACTAAGTTACAGTAGTAAAAATGCTGTTGTCATTTAGTGGCAGCCATGGTTGTTCTATCATGGTTGAAAATGATATTTTTTGCTTTGACTTCTGATGCAAACCAGCATCCAAGGCCCAGCCCGCACCCACATACGCATGGGTCGACTGTAACCAAGGCCCAGAACCGAACCCAAAGGGTTGGCCCGAAAACCTTGGCTGATGGGTTAAGGCAAGCCTTGCGCATATATGGCGCAAAGCTCGCTCCCACTCTTCCGATGTGGGATAAGGGAAAGCTCCAGATCACTACATCAACTTCAGAGTTGAGATTAATAGAGTTGGAAAAGGTAAAACATGTAATGTACCGATTAGTGCACGCGTTTTATTTATTTATTTATTGTTTTTTTGGGGTGATTGGTCAAAATTGAAGATTTGATTTTGGGAGAGCATTTGACCAAAGTGGATAATCATATGACCAATTACAAATTTTGAATCCTTGCTTTTCTTTTGCTTCAAGTAGGAGGCAAATACCATTGTTGATAAGCATAAGCATTATTAGAAATGGTCTTCTCTAACTATGTACTTTGTTGGGGCTTTGGTGACGGTTTTGCCCTAAAGGTAGTAGTTATGACTCAAATTGAACATTTTGTAGTTGGTTGTTATATTAAACATCGTATATATATATATAGAGTAATGCTCAGGTGCGGACGTTTGTAACTTATAAAGTTACAGACTTTGCTGTTTTTTGAACTATTAGGGCCCACTTATTATTTAACTTTCAGAACAGCTCAAAAAGCGGAGTCTGTAACTATATAAGTTACGGACGTCCGCACTTGAGCATTTCTGTGTGTGTGCGTATTTAAGGGGTAAAATCTACGTATATCCTATATGTTCCTGACCCCACCCACTATGTGAGTTTTGTGTCATGACTCCCTTTCACCAAACCAAATTAACTTGCAGCAAACAGAACAGAGAAGATAGTGAAAATTCTAGCATACCAGAAACAATTATAGAAGCTTCAAATCCCAAATAGGGGAATAAATATATTGATGTCAAAAAATACAAAAACACCATTTTTGTAGAGATTAATGTTAGATATGCCTCCATGGTCTTTCTGCAAGGCTCACACATTCACTGTACCTAAAACAATCAACCAGATGATCAATAGTCAATCCTGCAGCTTGCATGAATGAATACACAATCACCGGTCCGACAAACCGGAATCCTCGTTTAAGTAAGTCTCTGCTTATGGCCTCTGCCTTTGGACTTCTCAGAGGAACGTTTCTTGGGTACTTGTATCTGTTCAGAGTTGGCTTGTAATTCACAAAACCCCACATATATCCACTGAAGGATCCGAATTCCCTCATGACCTGCGTTCAGGCAATCGGAGTTTATCTACCGATATTATCACAAATAATCAAATGTGCTTTCGAAGAAAGTAACTAATTACCTTTACTATGCATTTGGCATTGTCTACTATGCACCTCACTCTGCTCTCAGCCAACATGATTGCCTTATTTGCTGCTATATCTGTGATCTCATTCTCTCCCATTTTGGCCACGACTCCAGGATCGAATCCAGCAAACGTTTCTCTAAGATCGTTGTAATGATTTCGGAAATCTAATCAAACAATGCAGGATATATGTAATGTTATTGAAAGATTGTGTGAGAATTACCTGAAAAGTTCTCTCCTTTTTAGAATTTCAGTCCAGTTGTAGTCCATCAACATACCACACAGCGCAAGCAGCTCGAACAATTGACTGTTTCAGAAATCACGACTTGAGTAAAGCTTAGCATGGACATAATCAGTTAGTGATTGTGAGTGACTTACTTGTCATCATAAACAGGAACTCCCCAATGTTCATCATGAAATGATACGTAAACTTTTTCTGCATCGAAATTCATATGTTAATAATGTCTACGTAACTTGTTAAACACAATTCCGCGTAAAATCCCTTACCACTGTTCTTTGTAATCCAGTTACACCTCCTCAACTCCTCATCACTAGAATCCTGACCAACAAGTTGTTGTTGCTGCTGCTGCTGCTGTTGTTGATGTTGGAAACTTTTCGCCACTGAGAATTCCCTTCTTTCAGGTGGTGCAATCAGGCGAAGCGCGAATGATATCTTCTGATCCAGCGCTGAAGTAGAATCTGCAATTGAAGAATCGTTCGAGTTCTGTGACAATGATAATGATATGGATGATAAGGATAAAGAGGATGAACAGCTTTTATGGAGCCCAATTGGGTAAATTTTCTTGAGGTGTCTGGACAATAAGCTCTGGCTGGACTTTTCTTTTTCTCTATCTTTATAACTTTGGTTCTTCTCCAGAATTTGTTTTCTTACTGTTGCTCTAGACATCATTCTGGAGAAGACAAGAAAAAAGGTTTTGGCTATTAAATTAGGTAGATAGAAAGTTGGGTATGATGGCCTGTAAAAGGTTTGGGATTTATAAATTAAGGGTTGTGCCATTGCCATACCTAAAGTTGGTTGGTGAAATGTGGATTTCACTTTAGATTATAATATGCCACTTGATTTTTAAGCAAACCCAATTTGAGTATATTTTTAAATTCTGTCAAATGATTCACAACCTTATGACAGATGCTTATGGATTTCTGGATGTGATACTTGTTCATAATGGATTATTGGGATCGAATAACAAATCTATTAGCTTCAATTATAATAAACTGTGTGCTGACTAATTTAGTGAATTAATGTCACTAAAATTTTGATTAAAACACTACTCTATTGTCATATTAGGTATAGAAATGGCTTTTAGTCCACACTCTGTTAAAGCATTCACCCACTATTATTGTTCACGGATTACATTTGATCACCTAAAGGTGCCATCCTTTATATGTACAAAAAGGGGTACAGATTTTTTTCAAAGCTAATAAGTTTTGCATCTTTAGCATACAGTGAAACTGTTGAGCGTAGGAGTCAACTTACAACATCCCACCTTTCCCGCATTTGCAAGGTGTCATCACAGTCAACTTCACCATCCCAACCAAAGATTTTTTGTTGGTCGATAACTCTCTAATCATTAATTCTGGTTTAGCAGGTGTGGCAGATGAAACAATTAATTAGCAGCTAATTCTACACAAAACGATTACGTTTGAAGCAGAGATTCTCATTCTAAATGGAAAGAAAAGATTTAGTTGTAATGTTTGTCTCATTGCAGGAGTGATGGGTCCACGATAATTCTTAACTTGTACTCTTTAACACATGAAGGGTTTTGAGGCATACCCATTGCCAGAACTAGACAAAGAAATATCATCCATATCATTCCTTCCTCCCAGTCTATGTAACCTATAATTGACAGTTTGTGACAATTTGTCAATTGGGAGAGAGATTTCTCATCTACAAAAAAAATTTCAATGCTTACTGGAGCTGCTGCACCTGAGAAATGTATTATACACAACTGCCTTCGTTCCTCGAAACGCAATCTTATAAGTAGGTACAGGGTACATTCAGTAGTGTTTTTAAGTTTTAAAAACTAAAAGAATCATGGTTAGGTTACTCTGCTAAACCAACACCAAGTACTAAGTTCGGAACTAAATACTTCACAAGAACCATGCACTGGCTCGTCTTGAACTGTGCTCTGCTTACGTAACTTGTGAGGAGTTCTTCAGAACAAAAAAAAAGAAGCCATAATCATAATATAGCTTCCCTCAAAATAAATGAAGAAATTAAATTATGCAAGCACTTTGAAGCATAATATTCAAATGATACTGCATTTAGAGTTCTCTTGGAAGCAACGGTACCTGACTGGAGTAACATTCTTCAGAAGTAGAGATTCTTTTCCTTTCCTTTTGTTCCTGAATATATATTTCCAATGGAAGAGGAGTTTTTTCGTGAAATCATTTCCATGCTTTATTCACAGTGTTTTTGTGCATTCGTATAGTACTACTCAAAGCTTTGAATAGCGCTCTACGGAGTCAAGGTTGAAGAAACCCATCAGAAGTGCAGAAGGCCCCAAACTCAGCATCTGTCTTCAATAAGATTCATGAACTCCTTCCTTAGGCCTAAAGACATCTAAAGAAAGCACTCCGTCTGCACAGAGACACACAGATTCCCGAGCTTACACACACACTCACAGCTTTCAGAGCTTATCAAGAGGGAACCTAAAATGTACCTAAAATAATTGAAGGCATTACAGTCTTAACTCTTTTTTATTTCATAGCACCTTTGGTATTTACCTTAGCTAGCCTTTTCATTTCAACGTCTTAGAGCTTCCTGGCCTCCAGGCTCCAAATAACTTAAATTTCCATCTTCAGCTCGTCTATTCTGCACTCCCCAGGCCCTGCATAGGTCCAAACATTAAGAATGTAAAAAAACAGGACACCCCACTCCAACACTTTCGAAACAGTCAACAGATCTCCTTGTTGAGCCTTTTTCTCATCTCTTTTGCAGGAAGATCTTCCGGTTCATAGTATCGCTGATGGTAATGTATTCATCCTGGTGCTTTACCACTTCATGAAAAGAAATTTGCGAAAAGGTGCACCACATTTGGCTTCCTTGGTATCCAATTGCTACTGGAATGCAATCCCCGTTGATGGATGTGCTTGCCCCAGAGGGATATAAAGTGAATGTGAAACTGTTAGATTTGTTCATAAGAACAATTTCAACAACTTTCGTGGCCGAAGTGTGAAACTGTAATGTTATATCTCATTTACTTCATTTCAGTAGCAACCAACGAGAAAATGTTTTATGAGAGTCACCTCTTTCTATGTCAATCACCAAGTAAGCCCAATTTGATCATCTGACCAAGTAGTTCAAGAACTGAATTGGTATCACCACCTTGATGGAAAGCATTAAGCAGGACTTCCCCAATTTCTTGATCAGGAGAAACGCCATCACATAACATCATGGAAAGAAAGAATTTCGTTTCCGTTATCAAACCCCTTTTAGACAATCTATTGATCACAGCACTATAATCTCTTATTGATATTTCAAATCCCTTTTCCACCATTTCTCGAAATAACACACCTGCTCTACTTGCATCTCCCTTCACACAATGTGCTTTGATTAAAGTGGTGTAAGCAACTTTTGTTAACTTGATATTTCGTTCCTGAAGAGAAATTAGCAGCCCATCCGCTCCCTTTAAGTCACCAAATACACAAAGGCCATTAAGGAGAACATTATATGTAGCAGGCGTAGGCTCAAGGTTATGCAGTGACATCTCATCCACTAATTCAAAGGCTTTTCTCATGTCTTTTACCTTGCAGAAGCACTGGATGATGGTATTATATGTGATTTGGTCTGGGGTAATCCCTTTACCATGCATATCCTCCAGTAATTGGACAGATTCATGCAGCTTCCCTTGTTTGCAAAGTCCTTTAATTACTACAGTGTAAGTGACATGGGTAGGTCTGATTACTTTTTCTTCCATCTCCTGAAGCAACGCAAGCACGGTGTCCATATTTCCTTCTTCACTGTATGCATTCATAAGAGTTGTGTAGGTTATTGCAGTTGGTTCCAATCCATAACTCTTGATGGTATCCATCCATCTTCTAGCCTCAGCTACCCTTCCAGTTCTGCAGAACCCATATATAAGAGAATTAAAAGTGACCACAGTAGGTGTGATCCCATGTCGAATTATTTGTTCGTATAACCGTACAGCCTCCTCAATATCATCAAATTTTACATAACTGCCAATCATAATATTATACAATACAATATCCTGAGTCAAGTTGCTCATTGTCACAGCATCAAGGTACATTCTTGCATCAGATATCATCCCTTTCTCACGAAAACCCAACAGAAAAGCACCATGAGCAAATGAGTTAGGAGAGATACTTTTTGAGCACATTTCATTATATAATTGCATAGCCCTTTGAACTTCTCCCTGTTTACAGAGACCATGGATGAGAATTGAATACGTTATAAGATCTGCCTTCAAGCCATTAGCTTCCATTTCATGAAATAACTCCAACCCTTTATCAACCTGTCCACTTTTACACAAGCAGCTGATCAACACGCTGTATGAGATTATGCTCAGCTGAAATCCCCGTGAGAGCATCTCCCTGCCCAGCTTCAATCCTTCGTCAATATTGCCTGTCTGGCAATGCCCACATATCAATATTGTATATGTAACAAGATTAGGGTTCACCCCTTTAAGTAACATATTCTGTATAACCTTCCAAGCCCCGCTCATCAAACCAAGTAGATGAAACCCCTTGCAAAGGATATTGTAAGTTACAATATCAGGACCTATCCCATGCTTCTCCATATCATCTTTGAACTCTAATGCTTCTTCCATGGAACCAGCAACACATAGCCCATGAATAAGAATATTGTAACTGTATACATCAGGGTGTAATCCATATTTAATCATCAAACAAAAAATTGATTTTGCAACGTCTGCCAAACCCAATTTACAGTACTTCGACATGATGGTATTGAAGGAAACAACAGAAGACCCAAAAACCTTCCCTTCAGTATTTCGCAGGAAGGAAACTGCATCTTGTACCCGGGATTGACAACACAAACCATTTGTTAATATTGAATCAGTATGCTCGCTTTGGGGTGTCCCACTAACTTTTATTTCATTATACACATCCCACATTATATCATTGTGCCTCAAGTTGTACAACAAACTGTTATAGGTTTGGATCGAAGATTGCAAGTTCAAATCTTTCATCATTGCAAGAACAAATAGGGCATCATAAACCATTTCAGATTTTGAATAAGCAAGGGCCAACATATCCAACACCACACCATTTGAATCCCAGTCCCTGAAACTATCCAATAGAAATTCACAAAGTGAAGGAGCTGAGCCAGAACCTACCAGAAATCACACAAAAACTATAAACAATGAATCAGTAACATTCACATCTTCAAGGGAAAAATATCAAATCCATACTACTGCAACTGATATTACCGGTCATGTATATTTTCAACTAAAAAAGACAAGCAAGCACAATTTCAATCAGTTACTGAATTTCAACTATTTGAGACCAAAGACGACTCAACCAATCTAGATTTGAAGATAATTTTTAACTTTGTTCGAGCATTGTTTTCAAAAAGCTAACAAATTTTACCTTCATCTTGCAGCAGTTGCTTCAAAATCAAATGCAGCTCCCTCAACCGCCTCTCTTTCGCCAAAACATGCGATACAAGAAATCGCGAACCCCTCGAATGCCGAAATCCAAACTCATCCTTCAACAAATTGAAAAAATCCACTGCAGACTCCGCATCCTCAACTCTTAAATAATCGATAATCCGATCGACTTGAGCGTGATTCAACATAGAGATTATGCTTCGAAAATAATGTCCGCCAATAAATCTTCTAAACCCCAAGCTCCTAAAACCCAACAGGATTTCATTGACGGGGTCTCTTGGATTCGGGTTAACCGCTGTGGTCTTGCAGGTGGTAGGTTCATACTCTATCTTTGCAGCAACGGAGACAGAAGATTTGGAGACGATGAGGGAAGACAGGGAGGCTAAAAAAGGGAACTTTCCAGGAAAATTGAGTCGCTTCCATTTATTGAGCATGGAATGGGGTTTAAGGTTTCTGATTGTCTGTCTGTTTTCCTCTCGGCTCTGTGTTCATCTCCAGAGGAACAGTTGCAGTCCACATACAGATACGAGGAAGTTGGTTAGGTACCGATATTAACAACCATGTGAGAATATGGTTGGAATTCCAGTGTATCTCGCAAAGAAGGAGAAAACTCGAGGGAAAAGCTGAAGACGGAAGATCTGTGTCGCAGTCAGGGATGAGGCCTTGGATTCGCGATAATAAAAAAGAACCACAAAACGACAGAGGACTTGCCGTTTTGGCAGCGTCATGTCATGGGCTGGGCTGCTAGGTTTCAATTTCATCACCACCAGAGGCATACACCGGCCCAAAGTATTGTAAACCACTTCTGGGTTTTCCTAGATATGGTAGTGTTGCAGAGGCAATTGTTTGGACAGATGAGGATTATTCAGGGTCTGAAGAGATCCAAGAGTTGATAGATATATGTTTCTAGCGACTTATTTACCCTTTCTAACACTCACTCTAGCGCGCGATTTGATATTATTTTCGTATTAGGTTTCAGCCCAATACTTAATCGACGCGCATGTGGTTTACAGATATTATATGTGATGCATGGGGCTTTGTTTCAATTTATTCCATCCTCATATGATAAATTTTTGTGCATGGAGTATGACGTCTCGAGTTTAAACTTATATGAAATGTTGACAAATTTGTAGGTGGAAAAATCTTTTAAATATAAAAATTGGCCCTTAAAAAAGAAAGAAAGAAAAATAAAATAAATAAAGGGAGAACCGGAGAAGTATTCCTGGATTTGCAACTGTCATCGTAACAAAGAACGTGCGCGTACGCGGGTTTTGAGAGGGAGGGCAACCATCGTCAAGCTAGCCCTCTCCCTCTGCGATTCCCTCCCATTGATGCGACGATTGCATGCCCGTAATCGGGTCAATTCCAAACCCAACGAATCTCCCAACAGCGCCATGGATCCTCTCAAGCTCACCCGATCCACCAACTTTTTTTGGATCTCCAAAAACTCCAAGCCCACCAGCTCCAGATTTCGAATTATTGCCTTGATCGCCATCGCCCTGGTTCTAGTATCTTGTTACTGTCTCTTTGTTGTCGGAAGCTCTCGCCATTCCAAAAGGTATGGTATTATTATTGATGGAGGTAGCACGGGTACCCGTATTCACGTGTTCGGGTACCGAATGGAGAAAGGGAACGCAGTATTTGACGCCGATTTGGGGACCATGAAGGTGAATCCGGGTTTATCGGCTTATGCAGAGGATCCGAATGGGGCCGCGGCGGCTTTGAAAGAGATTGTGGAGTTTGGGAAGGGGAAGGTTCCTAGGGAGCAGTGGGCGGAAACAGAGATAAGGCTTATGGCCACGGCTGGGATGCGATTGTTGACGGGTTCCGTGCAAGAGAGGATTTTGGAGTCTTGTAGACGGGTGCTTAGAGCTTCTGGATTCAAGTTCAAGGACGATTGGGCAACTGTGATCACCGGCTCTGATGAGGGTCTGTACGCTTGGGTGGTTGCAAACTATGCAATGGGTACTCTTGGAGGTGATCCTCTGCAAACAACTGGAATTATTGAACTTGGTGGAGCTTCAATGCAGGTAACTTTTGTGTCAAGTGAACCAATTCCCTCTGAGTTCTTACGCACTGTTCGGTTTGGGAATTTCAATTACAATGTGTATAGCCATAGCTTTCTTCATTTTGGCCAGAATGTTGCATTTGAATCATTAAGGAAATCACTTGTCTTGAAAGATTTTGATTCAGCCACTGAACCTTTAAGGGCAGGAATATCATTAGATCCTTGTACTCCAAAAGGGTATTCGAATAATTTGGAATCATGGAGACCATCTCCAGATTCGTTGGCTGGAAGGAAAGAATCTTTGCCATCGCTACTACAATCTAGTGGTAATTTCACTGAATGTAGATCTGCTGCACTAATGTTGTTACAGAAAGATAAAGAAAAATGCTCATATCAGCGTTGCCAAATAGGATCAACTTTCATACCCGAGCTTCGGGGAAAGTTTTTGGCTACTGAAAATTTCTTCTATACATCAGAGTTTTTGGGGTTAGGCTCAAGTTCATGTATTTCTGATATATTGATGGCTGGACAAAAATTCTGTCGAGAGGATTGGTCAAAATTGAAGAAGAAACACAATTCACTAAATGAGGAAGATTTGGCGCACTATTGCTTCTCGTCAGCTTATATTGTTGCCATGCTTCATGACAGCCTTGGAATTGCTTTGGATGATGAAAGAATTGGCTTTGCTAATCAGGTGGGGAGCATCCCACTTGATTGGGCTTTGGGAGCTTTTATTCTGCAAAGCACAGCTGACTTGGATGTAGAGCAGCCTGATTGGATTGCCACCATTACAAGTGAGGACTCCCCCACGCTGCTCTCGCTCATTGCCATTTTAGTTATATTGATGTTTGTAGCATGGTCTGTATCGAAGTGGAGAAAACCCCAACTGAAGACAGTCTATGATCTTGAGAAAGGGCGTTATATAGTTACTCGCATGAATAGATGTTAATAGCATTGTTTGGACTGTGTTATCCTGAAAGTTACATGCGAGGAGGCATGATTCATCGTATATTTATACGTTGTTAATCCTCAGATTGCTGGTCCATGTCACCCTCACAAGGTATTGTGTGTTTGTGTTAGAGAGAAATCTGAGATTGTATACTATGAAAGTTTCAAGCTGACTGTAGTGTATAACCTTTTGGGGAACTGGATTGGAAGACTAGCTTAGCTTCCCATTTTTGTATTTAGCAGACTCGAAACTTAAGTTTAATCAGACTATACACTTTCTCGGTTGTCATTATCCTATTACATTGCAAGGATTCAAAAGCTGCTGTCTTTCTGTGACCCTTTGAATATCTTCTGAGAATTATTGATTCATTCTCTCTTAATCTCTTTGTATCATCAAAAAATTAAAGGCAAATTTCTTATGAAGTCTAAACTGTTCATTTCCATATGAGAAAAATCATGAAATAGATAAAGGAAAAAATCAATGGATTATGGTACATGAAGGTGAAAGCACCTGATCTCAATGCTGCTCAAATTTGCAGCGATTTGAATGTATTTTGACATGGTTTCTTGAATTAACCTCTCTGCTTGAAGATGGCATCTGCCAATAATGTTGATCACTCAAAAAACTTGAGAGCAAAATGATACTTTGTTTGACCTCATGAAGAATGTTCCTCAAGAATCATTACTTCCTTAAGGCAGCCCCCAAGCATTCCAGAAGTTGCATTATCTATGGTCTGATGTTCATCAAATTAGCACCTTCGAGGTGAACATCGGATTACAGCATCCCCTGCAGCAGTTTTATGCACTAAGAGAATCTCATTACCAGAAATCTCCACAAGAACATGTTCCATCTTTGAACAGATGAAAACGTACAGAATCTCTTACGAGTATCTCTCTCTTGGTGATCTTCGAAATATACTTGGTGGCATTGTGGCAATCCACGCAGACTCTAAGATTTTTAACCACCCGTATGGGAAGGCCAGGAGGGATAAATATCAACCCAAAGGCGATTGCAAGCTTCTCGCTATGGTGGTTAAGCATCTTCATTTTCTCCGACTCTCCAACATCATGAAGAACGGAATTCATGTCTGGCACATAGCCCTCCTTTATCATTTTGAGGTTAAGTTTTTCAAGCTCAGCATATATCTGATCTGAAAACGGACTCGAGTGATCATCTGCTGAGAAAATGTGTACTCTACTCCTATATTTGATCCAACTGAAACCAGGTTCCTTTCTCACTCCTTTATCCCTCATTGTTCTCCTCAATTGGGCTACGTAACCCCACTCTCCTTTAGCGGCATAGATGCCCGAGAGTAAGATATAGCTCGCAGGGTTCTGGGGTTCTAATTCCATGAGAGAGACAGCTGCCCATTTCCCAATTTCCATGTTCCCACGAATTCTACATGAGCTGAGCAAGGTGGCCCAGCCAATCGCATCGGGATGGAAAGGCATCTTATTTATAAAATCTTTGGCTTCTTCCAACCTTCCAGCCCGGCTGAGAAGGTCAATCATGCAAGTGTAGTGATCAATAATTGGTTCAACCCCATGTTCATTTACCATGGAATCAAAGTACTGCTTCCCTTTCTCCACCAAGCCTGCTCTACTACAAGCTGAAAGAACCCCAATGAATGTAATCCCATCAGGCTTCAGGCCATGAGCCAGCATTTGCTCAAACAAATCAATAGTCTCGTAGGCTTTACCAAACTGGGCATGCCCTGAAACCAATGCAGTCCAAGAAACTTCATCTTTAATTATCATCTCATTGAACAGTCGACTGCTATCTTCTAAGCTCCCACATTTACCATACAATGTAACAAGTGCATTGGACACTGTTATAAAAGAAATTAGTCCAGAAACCAGAGCTTGGCCATGGAATTGAGATCCCTCTTCTAAACTTGCCAAGTTCGCACAGGCACTAATAACACTTGCAAGAGTAAATTCATCGTGCACAATTCCTTCCCTTTGACTTTCACAAAATACCCTAACAGCTTCCTCGCTATAACCATTTTGGCCATAACCCACCAGCATTGCCGTCCAGGATACAACATTTTTGTCTTTCATTTTCTTGAAAACTGCTTCTGCATTTCTTATGCTTCTACATTTACAGTACATGTCAACAAGGGCACTACCCACGAAAACATTATCCTTATGGTCAGTCCTAATTATAAATGCATGAATTTGCTTCCCTGCTTCCAAGGCCATAAGTCCCCCACAAGCAGTCAATACACTTCCAAAGGTAAATTGATCCATAGCCTGCCCTTCCATCCTCATCTCTCTGAATAAATCAATGGCTTCTGTCTCCAAACCATTATTTTTAAGTCCTGTAATCATTGTTGTCCATGAAATTGGATCTTTCTCATTCATGTAACTAAACAACCTCACTGCATCTTCAGCCATCCCAAACCGAAAAAGCCCATCAATCATTGTATTATACATAACCACATTCTTCTCTGGAATCTCATCAAAAACTTGCTTTGCATCGTACACTAATCCTGCTTTGCAATACATGTCCACCAAAGGGCAGCCCACAAACAGATATTCCCCAAAACCAAATTTTACTATCTGCCCATGAATCTGCCGACCCAAATCAACAGGCCCTCGACTGGATGCCAATTTAAGCATCGTTGAAAATGTAATCCTATTCAAATTGCTAACTCCATTCCTCAACATCAAATTATAAGTCTTAACCGCCATAACAAATGAACCCCGACTTGCATAACCAGAAATAAGTGAGTTCCAAGACACCCCATCTTGATTTGGCATGAGATCAAAAAGGTCCTGCATTTCCGAGAGCCGCCCATATTTCGAATATGCGGAGAGGATTGTGTTCCAAGAGAAAGGATTTGGTCGAGGAGTTTCGTCGAACACGTAGCGTGCATAGTTTAGGTTGCCTAGCTTACCGTAGCTGTTTATGAGATTATTGAAGAGAAATGTTTCTGGGTTGTTTACGGATTTGAGTATATGACAATGGAGTTTTTTCAATTGGATTTGGTTCCGGGTTTCACAGCAGTGTTTGAATAAAGAGCAGTAGTAGTTTGAGAGGTCGAAGACATTGCGTTGCATCTGGGAGGGAAGCAACAACCTACTTTATGGGGGATGCTTTCACAAGATTGGAACTTGTGAGTCGGGTCTGAGCGTCCAACCACCACACCCAAGTTAATACCCAGTTCACAGAGTACCATCTAAATCTAGAAAAATACAGTAGCACACCTGGCTAATCTTTCACTCTACGACCTCATATCAAGACCATAGAATGTTCCTGCGAATTATGGCCTTCGATCCAAAGCTCGAGCAGGGTTGTTAAAACTGGACCGGTTGATTAGACCACTTCAACTGTGGGCCGGATCTTTGTTCATTCGGGTTTATGACAATCAAACCGGGCAATTTGAAAACCGGTGTTTTTTCTTTTGTGATAACTGATCAAAATCAACACTTTTGACATCACTTTTGTACAAAACATTCTATAGAATATTTTGGTTTCATAATCAAGGTGATGGCCTATCGGGCACCAAAGCATCAGCAAATAATCATTACAACACTGTGATGGTTCCCGGCAACGTCTCTGTAAATTACATGGCACATCCGTAGCAGATGATGTGGTACATTGTCATATGTGACCTTAACACATCCTACTCCATACATTCTGTCTCAAGAATCATGAAGAAATCTACTGCCATGAGTCGTCTGCAAATGCTCAAAACAATAAGACATGGAGGTTGCTGTAACTGTACATATCTGAGAATCCTCGCTACACTCAATCTGAAGTCTTTGTCTTCTCCCCCCCGGAAAGTTTAAATAAACCCGAAACAGTTGAAACTGGCTCTGTTCTGTTTCCTGTAATTGCTTAATCCATGAGAATGGACGTGTATGTATGTGTAGCACTGTAGCCTCAACCACCAAAAGAGAGAACATCATGAATAAGATAGTAGGCCGAACAAGGGTGGCTGCGATCAATGCTGTATCAGATTGAGAGCAAAATGAACGATCATTGTTCGATTTTCATATGGCTAGATGATGATAAATCCCCTGTGAATGCAGAAGACGAGTTATCAGAACAGAACTTAGCTCATGTTACGGAAAACGGTCAATAAAGGAAAATTCAACAATACATTCCATTTACATCTTGACTATCTGAGGGATCACTGGCTGCTAAACTCATCTGGACAACATTGTGGAGCTCGTCATCCCATACATTGGGCTGTCGTCAAATGTATGAAAATGGAAAAAGTAGATCATAACAAGTAACAACTCAAGAATATCGAGAAGAGACAAATGATCCACATTTTACCCCATAAAGGTAATTAATTCCTAGTTTAGGGGTGCAACATAGAGGTCACGAGTTCAATTCATAGAAATGTATGTCTCCAACCCCGCCCACCGTAGGAGCCTTGTGCCGCTTACCTTATATTGCAAGGATATTCATATAACTTCATGTTTCACAGGATTTGTGACTCATCCCTTTAAGCCATCATATTAATTCAATTTTTTTTCGGTTGTCTAAAATTTGAAACTAGTGCATTCATGAGAATCACGTATGATCTATTTTTTCAATGCAGAAAGAAAAATGAAATACCTGAGTGGACTCCTTGATTGCTCCAGTCATGGATACTGATTGGGAATTGATGGCTCTCCTCAGTATGTCAGAAGGATTGCCATGGAGAGCAGATTGAATAAGCCCTGGTTGAGATGGATGTAGAGGAGGATAAGACATTTGCATATCTAGAAGACATCCTAAAGTCGAAGAAGGACCAGCTTGTGACTGAAGGATCTGCTGAACAGGTAGAACATATCTCAGTAGGTCAGAAACTACACATATAAAACATGCAAGTGAATTTGCAAGAATCTCTTACATCCTTGGCCAGAAGCCCTTCTAAACTGAAGTCGAGTCCTGGATTCAAAGTTCCAAGTTTCATTGACAAGAACTGGGAAACAGAGAAAAGTTAATCGCATGAATATTATCAAAAAAAAGTGCTTCTGAGTATGCTGAACACTTTATTCAAGGAAGAAATGAAAACCAAACAGTAAGTCTCTTTTGTTAAAAAGTCTTGCATTAAAGCAAAGCCTCCATGAGAAAGACCATGCTCACATAAGGTGGCATTAAAAGCTTTGTGTTTGAAGATACGCATGTAAAATGTTACACAGCTAATGCCTATGAGCGACAAATCTGATTCTCGAGGAAGAATACAAAAAAGGCCTATTGCACAATGTAGTCACGAATCACAAATGCTTAAATGAAAAGGAAAAAAAATCCCTAGTCCCATACCTCAACTTGCCTCTGCAGTGATTGCACATAGTTAATAATTTCATCCAGTATCACTGCCTTGCCAGTGACCTACAATTATCAAATTGATTATCGATATATGAATTATGAACAAGCCCAACAATGCCGAATGAGTAGCAAACTCAGCTAACTTTACTCTCTAAGCTATGAGTTCTCACAAACTAACCTTGCTGCAACCAGGTACAAGGTCTTGAAGAAATTGCATCCTCTCACTTATCTTTTCCCTTCTTACCTGAGGTCAAAACCAATTAATCCCCCACACTTAAGCTAAGAAGTAAGGTATTCTCCAATTTTATGACAGTTACCATATAAATCTTACTCTTTCAGCAAGGCTGTGGCTATTTGTTGCTTCGCCTCTTCGAGCTCTGACATGAATATATTCCTCTTTAGGCGGATCTGATGCTTGAGATCCCTGTTTACCATTTTTCCCAGCAGTCTTACAGCTAGTTAAAGTAGGATTTTGGTCTCCCTTCTGTTGAATTTCGGAGTTACCCTTCCTAGTTTCAAGAGTTTGTTGGACTCCCCTGGGTTGATCAAGCTCCATATCCTACCACCCAAAGAAAACAAAAAGAAGAAGTGGATAACAAGATCTTAAGGATGTTTCAAGATTAAGAAACAACTTCCAAACATAGTTTGCACCTGCCAACTTCTTTTCCTCTTCCTTGCGCTGATTCTCTGGGCAGACGCTTCTCCAGCTGCACCCTCCAACATTGTTGCCTCCTCTTGACCACCTTCACCACTGAATTCAGCTTCATCAGAATCATTACCTGACCCAGCAACACCTTGTTTTGCTTTGTCATGGGATCTATCTAGGCTTTCACTACTTCTATCATTCTTGAGTGGACTCCCCTCAGTAATACCGTGGTTGGCAGATAAAAACGTGTACTTGGGAGCTTCATTCACATTTGGTTCATTCTTCTGAGGATTAATACAAGATACTGATTTGAACCCACCACCTGAGAAAACATCTAGTGGTCCTTGCATCAAACCCCTGCCCCGAGAATTGACACCCATAGAATTTGGAATGCCAAAAGGGCTCATCATATCATTAAGATTCCCACCATTGAAACAGGAAAACCTGGCAGAATCAGCAGGAAACTGAGACAAGCTTTGCGGGAGCATCCCAGGAGCATTTGGTAGGAACATGCCCCCTCTCAACACTGAATTTGGCTCGTTCCAGTCCATATCTAGTGTTCCATCAACACCACTTCTAAAAATGGCAGGACCTGCTCTTCCAGTTCCCATTGTATTTGACTGGTTTGCATTGATTGGGACGTTAATGTCACAGAATCCCAGATTTTGTGAGAAGGTAGGATGCTCCCAAAGGGTTTGCCCAAATGAATCTGGCACTGAAGCAGAGGAACAGGAAGGTCCAATAAGATCTTCTCTGCAGACTGACATGGGATTATCAGCCGGAACTAAACCCAAAGTTGTATTTGAAAGATTAGCGCCATCGAATCCCCCATCAGAGGGCAGATTAGGTGACTGATAGTTTGTAGAATTACCATCCCTCTTCTCTGGCCCCAAATTATCCTTATCACTCACATCCATCTTTCTTAGGCAGCAATGTCAAAATTAGCCAATAATCGGTACCTTCTCTTGGGATTCTATCGAAAATTTTTCTACATGGCAATGGTAAATGGAATTGAATGTTCAGAAGAGAACATCCCTCAAAGAATCCTAATTCCCCAGTTAGATAAGCCAACAATGGAAAAACCCAAAACACCTAAATTGAGAGAAAAATCAAGGGAAAAAAATAGAACACACTCAAGTATCCAGCTAGATGCTTCACTACAACTTCACAAACAAGCTTCAGCTGCCTCTGAGACTCTGATCACAAGATACCCAATAGTACTTTTAAAGTATTTTATCAAACCAAACAAAGAACGAAATAGTTCAAGTGGTTGAAGCCAATGAAAAATGTTGGAACTAACAAGTGACAAAGACCCACATCAATTAATGGGCTTCGCAAACAAACTAAATCAAAAAAACACCCAGGTAGTAAAACATGAAACAGGGATCAAACAATGATAATTGCCACCATTTCCAAAGCTACTAAATGAGAGTGAAGTACCAAAAGGGAATGCCGCCCCAGAGGACAAAGATAGCACAGATAAAAGAAGTTCAGGCAAGAGATATGAGAAAGTCTCAAGAGAAGCAGCCAATTAACTAAACAAAGAGTATTGATTTCAGTACTATAAATACTCCATTCAAAACCCTAGTCAGAGCTAGCAGAACCCACCTCTGAAAGAAATATCGAGAAACCCAACTAAAAGTGGCAAGAGAAAGAGACCCATTTGAGATTCTGTGCTACTTTTAGTACTCTGTCCTCCATTCAAGCCCTTTTCACTCGGAAAACAACACACTTTAATTGAATTTGAGCTCTGTTATGTTCAAAATCCTTCAGCTTTTCACCTCAGAGAGGCTATATACGCTGCCAAACCCACGAACTCTACAGAAGGATTTTTGGATGTTGTGTTTAGAGAGAACAACAAGAATTCTTGTACATGAGAGACAAATTGAAAGGGTTTGCAATTGCAAAGCTCCTGCCTTTATACCCACGCTTGCATAAAAAACGAGAGCCTTGATGATTAACTACTGCCAGCACTGTCGCTGTAAATTCAAAAATGTTAGGCATTCCAACAAAAATATTTCAGTTATCTGAGTTTAAATTTATTTGAAAAAAACAAATTTTAAACTTTTTTTCTCATTAAAGAGAAAGGGGATTGAGAGACTCGAATTCGAGATATCTATGAAATATCACACACATGAACGTCATCTAAGATGTTCATGGTTTTCAAATTTTGAGCTCCTTAGTAACAAGAGATCATCCATTAATAATACATAAAATATTTATCAGAATATTATCATGTAAAATTTATATCAAATCTTTTTTACTACTTTATTCTGTTGATCAACTGTACAATTGCTCTCTTTCCCTCATTTCATTAATTATTAGTTGGCCTTGGGACTTGATTTCTCAAATATCCAAGTTCTTTGAATAATGGACATCACACAAACATACATACACTTTATTATATAAATATAAATCCAAAATCTTTGCTTAACCCTATGTTTTCTTAGAAAAATGGTCTTGTAATAGGTGAAAATCATTTGGGTTGGTCTTACTAAAGATTTTCCATGATTGTATGTTTAATTCGTTGTAATTAAGAAATATAATTAGATTAGTTAATCTTATAATTAATATCTATGTGCATTGTAGGTACAATACAATAAGAGGACAAAGAAAAAAGAAAAAATTAAAATTAAAAAACAAGGACAATCCACTGGAGAAGACAACCAAAAGAAGTAAAAATAAAATAAAACAATCTATTTATCATAGAAAAGTGGGATAAGATTCCTCGTAACATATTCACCAATTAGATTATAGGGGAGGAGCTGAAGAACACGGCGAATGAGGAAGCGCCATCTGTCATGAACCTCTGGTTTTCCCCTATTCTGGAAAGCTGATTGATTGGTGTCAGATATATCTATATCTATTTAGTTATTTATTGTATATGCAATTGTAAGAGTTGGTTCATGGTTGGCATTGGCTCTGCTTTGGGAAAACTAAAATTAACAAAGCAAATTAAAGAAATCCTATTCAAAGCAAACATGGGATGTGAAAGTTGGGGATTCGAGATCTCCTCACAACTTTAATTTTTTTTTAAAAAAGAATAATTTAATCGATACTATATTATTGATGATTATTATGTTGTATATGGCTCATACTTCTTCTGAGCTTAGGGTGGTGGACTGTACATATTTCATCGTTGTCTATAAACCTTGAACTTACTATAAATGTTCTCATTGTGAAACCCTAGTAGAAAGAATAATAATTGTATTCAAATAGAGTTTATAAATAAAATTTATCATCGTAGTCCGTGAATATAGGTAAGATTTGGTCGATCGAATCACGTAAAATCGTCTGTCTCTTGTGTGTCATCGATCTTGGTTTCTGATTCTCTATTTTTCCGCATCAATTATTTGCTAATCATGTTGATCGTGAACGTTTTTAATTGTTTCCACACAACATATTACTCTCTCTATCTCTGAATCCATACTACGAAGATGATGATAAAGTAAAACATGTACACAGTAGGCGAGGTCGGAGATAAGTACTCTATATAATAGTTGTCTAGCTATGACATTTAGATTGTAGAGATACAACTTAAAGATGACATGTTGGATTCCTGAATATATATGCCTTCAAAATTTTGTGACATTTATTCAAACACGTAATTGCAAAGTACAATTAGAGAAGTTTTTGTTGGGTGATAGTTCTCAAAGCTTTTTTTAATCAACCCCTTTTGGATTACTTTTCTCTTAACTTTTTTTGGCCACTAGAAGATGCCTCTTGAAAATTATAAGGATCCTTTTTTTATGGGGGTACCTTGAAAGTTAAAATTAATTTAAGGTACGAGATTCCTTAATAGCTGTGAGGCAATTGTGTTCCAACTCCTTGTCCCATCCCATAATATTTACCCATGTTAAGGGTGATCATATGATTGAAAGGTCTCTTGCACTTATTCATGCATGCAATAATGGGTAATTAATTAGTAATAATTACATACATGGTAAAATGTAAAATATTAGTGAAGAATCCTAAGAGATACTTGGGAATTGGAACCATGGCAATTAAGCATCTTGGTTGTTAGGTGTCTAAATCATTGATGGGCGGGCCAATTTACATACATCACACTTAATAATTTTATCCACCAATATTTGAAGCAAAAAATGACATGATCTTATGATTAATGGTGTCTTTTTCCTCATCACTCATGTTACCAATATCTTATCCCTATCACATAAATTGACCTAACATTTCATCTAATCTACCCAAAATATTTCAAATCATATGATTTTTGCAATATATCAATGTTACCTTAACACACCAATCACACTTCGACATTTCATTTCATGGAAATCCTCTCCACCACTTAGATCGCTCAATACTTTTCATCAAGCCAATAAGATTTGCAAACCAATAAACACTCCGCACCACACTAACAACATGTTACTGGGTCGAAATCCATGCGGGTGAAAATGAGACTCATAATCCCTCCCGAAAGAGGTCCTAAGCCCACTAGAATAGTAAAGCCTCAAGGAAATACTCTCAGGCCCCAGTTGATTCAACCTCCCACCTTAACAGGCAAAGAGCATAGATATAACCAACTGAGTTATTGTTCCGTGATTATTTATGTTCCAAATCTTAAACTCAAAACTCTACATAGTCTTAAACATGATTATGCGGTAAATAAAAACCCGTCCGAGTAATATTGGAGCACAAATTTTGAAGGGGCAAAGGTTGGGTAGCATCAATTAAGTTGGTCCATTATGACAATTAATGTTTTTTCCCATCAACTAAGCAGAACCATGCAAATCTTCCAGAAGTACTCACGAGATGATAGTATCTATATTTCTTGTTCCTTTCAAGGCCCCAGAGGGCCCAGACCGTATACATTTGGACTTTTGAACTTGGGGGCCCAATTGCACATTTGCACTGCTCATCAAGCCCTTTCGTTAGGCCCACAAATTTACATGCTACGGACAACTGAGTAATCTTTAATGAACGGATTCATCTCAACACATAAATCGTGATGTTTTAGAAAATTTGGATATTCAATGACGATAAGTATTCTTGTTCTGTCACTTGATGGGCTTTAATAAAGTGAACATTTGCAGCTTTTGCCTAAATTATGTTTTATGGGCCTCTGTAACTAGGCCCAGCCCACCATACAGATGTTTTTTTTTTTACGTAAGACTTGGCGTGGCAGAGGGAATGCAATGAGGAGCATCTCCGTGGTGGTTGGTGATAGTTTGATGATAGACTCGGTGCAGAGTGGGGATTGAGGAGCGAGAGAGAGCGTAGGAGTAAATATAAATTTTTTGGTACAAATATAAATTTTTTTTTTAAAAAAAAAATCCAAACAAGACCCTCTACATTTTTGTCGGACTAAATAAACCCTTCTACTTTGTATGTTAGGCTAAACAAATCCCTGGTACTCAATTCCATTATAACAGTGTTGATGTGGCCACTAAATATATGACATAAAGTTTGATATGATTACTACTAAGGTCGCTAACCACGTGATTATTCATTTTTTTCAATATCTTTTTTCCTCATGAATGTAGCTTTCTTTGGAATTCTAAATTTCAAGAATTTCACCAACCGAATATAAGAATCATTGACAAAAGGAAAAACATTTATTCCTAAAATATTAGATTCACAAACCAAACTACACCTAAATATTTTTCAAAATGATAAATCAACAACCCAAACAGCCTCTTATAAATTTATAAACAGATACACAAACATTCCAGTATAATAAAAACATGGAGATTAAGGGCTCTTTTTTGCTGGTTTTGATCGCTACTCTTCTGCTCACTGCCTCCTGTAAGTCTCTCTCTCTCTCTCTAGCATGTGACATTTTAATCTTATTTTTTACATATTGGGTTGAAAGTAGTTTTGGTACAATTACATTCCTGAAAATATTAGTTAACAAAAACTCAGAAAGTCATGAGAAATATTTCACTGAAATTGTTTATTTGCTTGGTTCTGGTTGTCATCTTGGTTACTAGTACATCTGGTTGGTCACTATTTCTCTTTCTCTTCTGCAGTGTATAACACTAGTCTTAGGGTCCGTTTATGGACAATTTTGAAAGTAGTATATATACTGTTTGAAAGGCTTAGTATGATTTCACTATTGTGCAGGCGTGCCGTTGCGGAGCATGTCAGGATATGAAATAGCCAGGGCGCCCGTTCGTTGTCCGCGCATGATTAACTGCACAAGTGTGTGTCATGGTTTCCCAAGCCAATGCATTGATGGACAATGCATCTGTGATCCGCCCCCGTCTCTTCCTACATCTACTACCTTGAATTGAAGAGATCGTTGATTATCTTCTTGTATGTGTATTTGGGGCTTCTTTGTTCTCTCGATGAGTAGAGATTGAGTTGGAATCAATAAAACCTTGTCCTTTTGATATGATATTCTTCTCCAACATCTGTACTGAAACTCCTTTTTTTTTTTGGGAAAGAATTTGAGTAGTTAGCGATAGCAGGATATGTAACCACTTCACGATAACCCAGTTGGTTGTCTTTTCGGAGTTAGAGTCTATGGTGTCTGAGATCGAAGTTCGAACCAATCAGTTGAGATATTTCTTTGTGGAATCCTGGTTATGTGGGTTTATCCCACTTTCAGACATCTATTCACATGGGTTTCGACTCAGTCTTATCTTATCTATCACCACTCGCCAGCATGGTGCGAGCTGTTTTGACGGCTTTAAGTTTACACCTACCAAAAGTGGTGCAGGCCTGATGCATCTTTGTGAATCAAACAATCCAAAACAGACAATATTGTTGACTGGCATGTATGAGGGAGTGAGTTTATGACAGAAATTGACATGCTTACGCCACTTGTTCATTTGGGTTTAGGTTCAAAAGTTGATATGATGACCGAGTGAAACAATACTTGTGCATTTCCACAACATACACACGCCGGTGTTGAGTATATGCTTCTCTTTATTATATTGGTGGGCCATATCTTTTGTGGTTCTCCGGGCTCTCGTAAAATAAATCCCTCTTAAATCTTAATCATATTCTCAAAAGAAATCCAAATTAATTATATATTAATCTCATCTTTATTTACTATTTAATTATGTTTTTTTAATTAATTGCACGATGAAAGAAGAATAATGTTGTTATGGCGACCTCTATCTAACCTAATATATTAATTCATCCAGAAGAATCGTCTATGTTCTAGCTCTCCACCCTGACACGTGGCACATTAAACAAATAAAGAGGTGTTGATTTGACAACTAAAACAACGTTAATAGTGGGTTAATTAACGAGCTTAATTAATAATTAATAAGCTTACGCAATCAAGGGGAAGAAAAAAAATAGAGGTGACCATATTAATAACATGCGTGCAAGTCTAATATATGTATAATTAATTTAATACAATAGATTATAAAATGGAGCACAAGAGGAAAGATTGAGAGATGATATGAACTTATCCTGTTTAGACCAATCACTACAAAGACGTAATGCCCTCATGAGAGAATCTGTAAAACTTGAGTCTTATACTTTTAAACTCCACCCTCAAATTTTAAAATATTTGAGATTAAAGTTGATTAAACAATCTTAAACACTAAATCCTAAAACTAAACTATAAACATTAAATCCCAAATTTTAAACCTTAAACACCAACAAAAAAATTGGTGACTGAGAATGAGATCATACAAATTTGTCATTTGGACATTTAAT
Source organism: Tripterygium wilfordii (assembly GCF_013401445.1). Classification (NCBI taxonomy): domain Eukaryota; kingdom Viridiplantae; phylum Streptophyta; class Magnoliopsida; order Celastrales; family Celastraceae; genus Tripterygium; species Tripterygium wilfordii. The sequence goes on along the minus strand of NC_052233.1, from coordinate 11,269,445 downwards.
GTGTGTCTAAACTCGAACCGTCAGGTCCGCGTGTATAGAAGTTTATCACTTGACGACATGGTAAATTAGGCCAAAATCCAATACGTAGCCACGATGGTATTGCTCTTAGTGAGATTCAAACTTAGGAACTCTCGACTCCGTAGGTTTGGTCCCAGAGAGATCCACCACTAGACTATCACCTAAGTGGTTTCCAAACACTAAAACCTTAAACTCTAAATTCTCAACTCCTAAATCCTAAATCAATTTTAGTCTCAGTGATTTGATCATATGTAAGTATTTAAAAGTAAATAAACTTATATAAACCCCAATAAGAAGGTAGTTTATGTGTGTGTGTGAAGGAGAAGTTGATTTGGTGGCGAGACGTGAAAGCAAATTGTTGAATTATGCATCGAGTCGCTTAATATTATATAATCATTGAACTTTTGAATTACATTTAGATGTTAGGCTGCTGGTCAATAAAATAACCTCCTAGTCTCAGTTTCGTGAAGCCACCATGAAAGTAAGTACAATAAAGAGAGACCAATTTTCGTCCAACAATATTGCATGTACACGGTTTAATTATAATTTTTGCAATCCAATAGGGGGAACTCGATTAGGCTTGACTTGAGTTTGACCTCGCTCGAGCTCTAATTGAATTCAAGACCGACATTGGCAACCAACGGCTGAAACAAGGGATCTCAAAATAGGGTATGGTTCTTGATTTCCGTGTTGCCATTGATTTGTGCGAAACAATGGAATCCGCATGTAACACTCACTCTATTTAATTTCCCATTTGTTAAGTTTTGCATATCCCAACATAAGAATTGAAATTCATTTCTCTGCTCTCTTTTTTTTTTTTTTCCGAATCTCTCAATCTAAACACATTTACTTTTAAAGGGGACAGAGTTAGAGAAAAATGAATCATTTCGAGTTTGGAGTATTAAAGCAAGAGAGTGAGTGAGGATTTTGGGGTTGAGTTGATAGGCTGTTGGGGCGGTGCATAAGCCAATAAAAATGGACCCACCGGACAAATGGAATGGGGGAGGGGGGGGGCATGATAAAATGTCGCAATCATAATGTTGGCCGTTAAATCAAAGGCTCCCCGGCCGACGGCCGTACCTAGCACCTTTGGTCTGTACCCTTCCCCCGCTTTTGCTATCATCGATGACGAGCAAATAAGAGAAAACAGTGTAGCCGTGTATGAAATCCATTTTTGTTTCATCTTTTGTACTTTTTCCCCCCCACTAGTACCACATATGTGGTCGTTACTATGCATATTTATGTGTGCATCTAAATCTTAAATTCCAGCCTGTTTTGCCTCACTCATCAATGAGTGATGCGTAAAGTTAGGGTAAAGCTCGCCTCTTTAGTGTAGAGGGGCGGACTGCTACAGATAGTATTGGAACTGAGGCTCTAGAATTTAACAAGCGTATGTGGACGTGTGGGTTGCACAGGAACGTGAACTCTTAAGGAGAGTCTGTAACACCCGATTCAAATGGGCTATGCAAAAGGGCGGATTGTTACATCACCTTTAGTCGAGTAAGTTCCAACAATGGAAGAGTTAACTAATTGAAGAAAATAAACTAATCATGGACAAATTTGTTACGAATTTAGCAAGTCCCTTACGTTATACGTGCATCAGTTTCATGGAATCTTGTTCTTTAAATTATTCCAAAACCTTCTTTATATTAAAATTCAAAAGCCCTGTGGGAAGCATTTTGTAGTGGGGAATTACCTAAACTACTCTATCTGCTGTAATTTGTCATTACTTTTTTGATCTAATCTTGTTTTAATATTATATAGCAAGTGGATCTTGTTAGGATATTGATAGGCAACAATGCATCTATAAATAATTTGAAGTAAATTCATATTATACTACTCTTGAATGAGATACCACCATTTGTGTTTGGCTACAATGTTTTACACTTTGTTAGGTAGATTTGGCCATTAGGCATATGTACACGTGTACAATTTTTCATGTTATGCGTTCGTAGGACTAACAAGTCAAGGGTCCGTTTCGTTTGTTTTCTGTCATTTCCGTTTCTCGTGTTTTTATTTTTCCAAAAAATGTCTTTTTTTTTTGTTTTTCCGTATTTGTTAAAATGGGTAACAAAACGTATTTTGAAGATTATTTTCTATTTTTTTGGAAAATAAAAACAAAAAATGCATGAAAAACAAACATACCTAAATGTTTTGTTTGGAGCTTATAACCTTACTATGACTCTAATAGCATGTTAAATCAAGTATTTAATTAATGATTTGTTGAATGAACTTGTTTTCATGATATGCTACACATAAATGAAGCAAACAATGGAGACAAGAATCGATTTTAGAAATTTTGATTTAGGTGCTTGATTAAGAACTTCCACTCCTCTCCTCCAATGGCCCCCTTCAAGAATCCAAGTGCTCAATGACTCATCATAGTTGTAACAAAAATAGTCACAAATTTTGCTTGTTAATTAACTGAACTAATTACATTCCATCATCAGCCACAAGCTATAGATACATTAATAAAGTATGAATGAGACTTGTACACACCATGAGATAATTGTTATTCGGTTTTTCTTTATCATGCATGATCCCTTGCACATATACATATACACACATAAAAATATTGCCTTTAAAGCATAGTAGTGATGTAAGCATATATCCATAGACAATCATATTGCGATGCAAAAAACTGCCTAACCTACACTTCAGCAGTTAGTGCTCGAGTTATGATGTAGACAGTGAACCTCAGAACTTGCAAGAACAAAGAGGGGTATTTAGTGGCTTAGGGACATTCTGATGCTCAAGTCAGTAAATTTCTTAATAGTAATTCGAGAATCTGAATTCTCAATTCAGAGTGTGTATCTGGTATGAGTTAGAGCATTCCTTTTATAATGGGGTTGAGGCATGGGCGTTGAGATTTCAGCGAATTCTCATCCACACCTACAAGATTACATGATCACATACTTGTTGGATTGTTGGGATCACGATTTTTGTGTTTTTTGGGATTGCATATCGTTTGGATTCCTGCGAATTCTCTGTCATTCCTCTTTTCTTTGGGTTGACTCAACCAAAAAAATTTCTTCCCAAATCTTCCCTTTCTGCGCCCCCTATCATACTGATTAGGCATGACATTTTTTTTATCCACACTATCAATGTTTTTTTAAGTATCCTGGCCATAAATAGTACTGTTACTCTTGTTGTGGCCGAAATTGGCCCACTCTCCTCTATAAAACCCACCATTATCATGCCATTCTCTTCTGCCACTCTCAATAATCTTCTCCAATTAATACCAATCGCAACTTCTGAGTCATGCTTTCTGGTGACAATTCAGGACTCCACTTCTCACAACAAGAAAACCAAATCCCAAACTTTGGTTTTGGTCTGATGCAAAGCAACAACACACAATATTCCTTTAACTTCCATGAATTCACTCAACAATCCTCAACCACTGTAAGCAACAACTCCACCTCCGATGAGGCTGATGATCTCCTCCAACAGACCATAATCGACGAGAGGAAGCAGAGGAGGATGATTTCGAACAGAGAATCCGCTCGTCGGTCCAGGATGCGTAAACAGAAGCACCTGGACGAGCTTTGCTCGCAAGTTGTTAGGCTCAGAACGGAGAACCATAGTTTGATTGACCAGTTGAATCATGTCTCTGAGCGCATTGACAAGGTAGGTCAAGAGAATTCCAAGCTCAAAGAAGAAGCTTCGGATCTTCGTCAAATGCTCACTGATCTTCATATTGGTAGCCCTACTAATTACAGTACTGTTCTTAGAGTGCTTGAAGTTGATGAAGTCCCCTGCAGCACCGCAGAGATCTAGAGAATATAATTGAGGGATCAAATTAATATATAAATAAATGTATTTAAAATTTTATTTAATAATATAAATATATGTGTCTCTCCTTGTCTCTTTTGCTTGTATGAGATCAGGTAAAAAAAAAAAGACTGAAATAACATGTTTTTGACCAATTTTATGCACAAATTGAAGAGCTTATTTTGTGCAATGATGTATTCCAATCTGTCCATGGATCAAAAATTGCACTAACACAACCTCCCGTTTGTATTAAGAGTTAACATATCGAAGTTCACCATCTTAACCAACCAGCTATTGTTATATATACATGCACAATACGGTAATCAGTCTTATCCTCACAAACAGAGACTGTGTCGTTTGTTTGTGTTGGAAGTAATAGGACTACTTTTTTCAGGTGTGTCAAAAAGGTGATAATGGTGGTGGGGGTGCTGCTGGTGGTAGTGGCTTCATCATTGAAATTATTACTATTAGAAGAAGCAGAACATTCGAAAAAGGGTATATATATATATATTATATACACTATAAGCACCAAAATAATATAACTTTTTTGTGGAATTTTGCGAGGAATCTGTGCCTGTCTGCCTCACTTGTGCTGGAAAAGACGGCATTGTTTGAGCAGTTTTAGACAATGTCATATGGATTTGGATATTTGAATAGTGCAACCCATATCATTTGTATGTTCATATCATATATCAACTTTATCCATTGCTTTTATTCTATTTGTAATCCAACTTCTGTTTACACGGACAAAAGTAATATCCACACATGATATGTGCACTAATTTTGTGGATGAGGTTCTTAATATCGAGAATCACATCATACAAATTTACCCTTCCTATATGTGCTAACCGTCCGTACATATAAAAATTTATCACTTGATGATAAGATAAGTCATGTTAAAACCCAATGCGTTGCCAAAAAGATATGGCTCCCGGTGTCACTATTTACTTCTACTGTTTTGTTGCAACTTCGGATTACAATTTTGCAGGTTTTATTGGACTCATCAATTATGTCCAGCAATAGCAGAACTTTTTACGGCCTTATCCAAGCCCTGTTTGGACCCATAAAGCCCATCCCCGGCCGTCCTCCTCAATCCTCATGATAATCCCCAAAAGAAAAACTGCACACATCCCGAAACATTTGTTCCCCTTCCTCTCTTTCTAATCTCTATTTAGAGTGGAGAGAAAATCCCAATTTAAGCTTCAGGTGAACAACAAAATCCGATAATTTTCCATTTTATGAGGGCAGTGTGAGATAGTAGAGGTAAATATAGAGAACAAGATGATGCTGTTGATGGGCTTGAGCTTGCAGAGCATACTGGATCTGGCGATAGCAGGGTTTTCTCTGATGATTGGTTTCGGCATTTTCGGATTCATCGCTTCCTTTCTTTGCTCCGCTGCTTTCATCGAAAACGCCAAGGACGTTTCTTGATCCCAATTTTCCCAGGCACGATCTCTGTTTCTTCCTCGGAATTCAACATCTGATCATCTTGGTTGCTTAATCTGGTTAATTAGTTTATCGTTAGGGCTTTTGGGGGGGGGGGGGGGGGTGCTCTTTCACCACCTCTTTCGTAGATCTGCAACTTGTTTGATGATTTGATTCTTCGTCAATTTGACTTGATCGACCAATCATTCATTGTTTATGATCACGGCTTTGATTTTAATTATTTTTCAGTACTTTCTCTGATTTTTTTGGCTTTGAAGACTTAGTTTGTGAACTACATTTGTGGGTATCCTTTTGCTTGCCATCACCGTCTGAGGTTGTAGAAGAACCTTGAAACATGTTAAAATTCTCTGCCCAAACATATTGCGGATATTGTAGGTTTTGAGTCACGGGTTTACACGGATTTGTTCTTCGTAAATTGTCGTAAATGGTACTTAGTTCTATGAAAATGTTCAATGTGCGAGTAGCTGGACTTTGTTTATAAATCACCCGACAATCGACTGTAAGGCGATTAAAAACTAAACCGAATAAACTGAATCGTACAATAACTAAATCAATCGATTATTTTCAAAAAAAAAGAACTTTACATATTTTCTATAAAGAATTTATCAATAACCGAGAAATTGAAATAACCGACAATAATCGATTGATTGGTCTATTAACTTTATGTCAAATACCGAGAATAATCAATTGTAATCGATCGTTTTTATCCCTACCCGATTAGGTTATGCCAGAACGATATGAAATTTCGGTCTTGACACAAGGCAGATTGAACAAATTCCAATTAGGAATCAATTCTTGTTAAAACAACAAAACATTTCACGTTTAGGCTATGAAATGATCATTAATAGTGATAAATAGAGTTCTCACAATCAGTGTTTTGAAAACCGGACCGGACCGGCCGGTCGGACCGGTCCAACCGGTGACCGGCCACTTGTCCGGTCCGGTTGAGGTGCCAGAACCGGTGATTGGTGAACCGGGGTATTTCCGGTTGAACCGGCCGGTTCTTCGGTTGAACCGGTCAGAACCGGACCGGTTTTGACCGGTTCGGTCATTTATTAATGTTAATAAAATATTTTTGAAATTTTGTTATTTGTAGGGTTTGAACTCATGACCTTTTGTTCATTAAAAAAGGTTTTAATCACTAGACTATGAGATTTTTTTTGTTTAAAATGGTACTTTATTTGAATATATTGTATTTTTATGAAGTTTTCTTACATATTATATGCATATAATATAAATATATATATAAATAATTCATTACATTAAAACCGGTTCGAACCCGGTTTGAACCCCGATTGAACCTTTGAACCGTGAACCGAAGACTTTTCCGGTTTGATGACCGGTCCGGTTTTAAGAACCTTGCTCACAATGATATTGTTCTAGTTATTTCTTCTTTTTTTGTTTTCTGGAATACACCATTCCTTTTATGCCATCCGGGTCGGATACAAAACCCAATGGCCTATAAAACCCGAGTACTCGGGGCTCCGAATACAGAGCAATATTGATAATCCCCTTCTCTAACAACTCCTCCATCAACCGCTCCATCACAGCCTTCCCCAACCCGATCCCCTGATACGACGGGTCGACTACCACGTCCCAAATTATCGCATTGAACACACCGTCGCCGGTCGCCCTAGCGAACGCCACTGGCTTCTCGGACTTCTTGTGCTCGATCCACAAGAGCGAGTTAGTGTGCTCCAGAGCGATCTTGATCTTCTGAGGGTCTCGCCTGGGGAATCCGACTGCGACGAACACGGAATTCAGGTGGTCCAGGTTGAGGTCGGAGATCGTGCGACGGAAGAAGAAGCCTCGGGACTGCAGGTCCTCGTCGGAGATGGAGTATTTGCTAGTGATTGCGGTGGCATTGCGGGGAGGAGCGGCGGAGGGTTTGAGGAGAAGCGAAGGGTGAGAAGTGGAGATGATTCCGCGCAGAAGCATTGCGTGTGGTATGTGTTCGTGAATCCCTGAGAAGGTTTTTGTTAATCTGTGATTCAAAATTCTGTGGCTGTTATGGACGTTTGAGGGATACGATTACTCTGCTTCTTCAAAAGTGGAAAAGTGGTCACCGTTCGATCCTACACGATTTGGTAGGACCCATAATTTTTTACGGTCGCGATGAGCTATGTGGAGGCAGATAACCGACCAAGTTGGCCTCCCAAGCCTTGGGTAGCCCATTAAGCAACGAAATCTAAAATAAAGCACTCACTGAAAGCAAGTCAAAAGAAGTAAATAACTTCTTTTTTTACTTCTCTCTCTTTTTTTTAACAAGGAATTACCCAGGAAAATCTCATAAATCCCATATCACCATAACAGCCCATACCATACTAGTGAGTGGCGACATATAAGATTGAATCAAAACCCATGTGGATAACTTCTCGCTGGGAATGGGCCTGAAATCCCCGAGACACAGGAAAATCCCAAAGATATACTCTTTGCTAGTACGAACTCTCGACCTTAGCAACCAAAACCCAAAAATATAAGGCTATGACAACATCCATAGCCTGTAAATTGAGATATATGACAACATGTATAAGCTAAATTTATAATGGTTTACTTGACAGAGATGGACCAAGATGGGATTAGCACAACACATTCTGTATAACGACAACATTCTTTCCATAAATCAACAAGATGCAAATATAATCAAAACCTTGAAATAGAGGGATCAAACTCACAGAGAGAAGACTAGAATTACATTCTTAGCCATACCCTTTGTCAGATCTAAAAAAACCCAGTTCATCACATTTAAAATCCAGTTAATCAGGTATAAAGACGTTGCTGATATTTATCCTCCTGATCACCATACTGGCTAGTGTCCAAGCCAGGCAGCATTTTTGTGTGCAGTAGAGATTTAACCATAGCAACCACAGAGGGGCCATGTTCAGGCCATGAAACACTAAGAGTTCCCTTAATATGCTTGATCTCACATCGAGCCAAAAGGGCAGCAGCCAGCCCATCTACAACACTTCCTGATGGAAAATATTCCAAGTCCTTCAGTAACACAGGATCTCTACAACCATCAGCCAATGCTTTCCTTTCACATGATGTCTCCAGCTTGTAGGCATATGTCTCATCTGGTGAGAGCTTACCCCGGAAGCTCTTGCTCTGAATTGAATCAAGAATTAAAACCCTCTCAGGAATAATCTTTTCCCCAATTAGCAACTTTGCCACCATATGAGACCTCTCAGCAGCAATGGGGCACTGAACAGAAACTAGAAGAACCAAACTAGCAGCATCATTGATGGAATAAATGTTGCAAGATTTGTCTCCAAGTGAGGGTTCCACAGAGTTGCCTGAGAAGGGAATCTCAGGGAGTATGAGACTTCCAACTAGGGTTTTTGCGGTAACATGGTGAAATAGGTGGAGAGATGGGCGGGATATGGCAATAATTAGGAGAGATGGACGTAGAGGCTCTTCAGGCTTGGGATTAGAGAATACAAGGAAAGGAGAAGGAATAAGTGGCACTGGAGGCGTGAAGTTGCTGAGATCCTCTTGAAAGAATCTTGAAGGTGGAGGAATTTCTGTCAGGACATCTCCCATGTTTGAACTAGATGCAAGTTGAAATCCTGCAAAGTGATCAAAACCGATGCATTATTATGTATTAATATCAAATCTCACTGATAGTTAGTGACAAAGCACAATGGCAACAAAAATCACAAGCCCATCAGATTATAAGCATTTAGTATTGATAGCACATCCTTACCACTCTATTTCACAAAAAATGGCTGACAGTGTAAACTTTCTTGAACTTATCAAAATATAGCAGTAATCCAAAACAAGACAACCGATAACATCATACAAAATTAAATCAAAAGCATACCAAGATCCTAATAGCACGATGCACCTCACGCGCCAAAAGATTGATTACACCACCCAGAGTATCTTTCCTAAATAAAGACACAATCGGCTTTCTAGACATAACAATCTCAAATATATTTTGCTTCAGCGTCCAAAAAGACTGGCCAAAGCCGCTGGATTTTATGAGAACAACGAAGAGAGCGAGCCATTCGATAAGATGATTATCGTTCTTTGGCCCTGATGCCATGGTTGCAAAAATCGCTAGTCGGCCACTAGGCTGTTCATGGGGACTATGGATTAATTGGATTAATCGGGGACTAGTCGGGGATTAATTGAATTAATCGTTTTGAGTTTTTTTAATTAAAAATATATATATGCAATACATATCATATGTGTGTGTGTTTGTAAAAAACACAAGATAAATGAAAAGGAACACCACTAGCAGAAGAATCGAAGAACACAACAGCAGAGACTATCAGACAGAGTACAGAACATGAGAGGGTACAACTGTGCAAGAATACCAGATAGAATACAGAATCTGAGTCGACCAGCAGACTAGAACAAGCGACGAACAGGAACACCTCTAGAACCAATGAAGAGAATACAGAATAGCTCCAACAGAGACTAGAACAAGCGAATAGCAGAGAATACTCAGAATAGCAAAGAACCGAGTCCAAATCACCAGCGCCTTAGTCGTTTTGTACTCCCCAAAGCAATCGGTTGCAGCAACAAGCGAAGAACATACATATGCGAATTTTAGGGTTTCAAGCTATCAGCGATTGAAAGGTGAAGTCGCGTAGAAGACTAGAAGAGAGAGTTTTTGGGTTGTTATGACTTGGACTTGAATGAGAAATAGGGCCAAAAGAAGAAAAATGGGGCAAAATAAAAGGCCCATGCCCAAAAAAAGGCCTAACCCGACTAGGCCAACTATGCCCAATTTAATCGGACACCGATTAAGTGGCTCGATTACCCTCTAGTCGAAGCGGTAAGCCCCGACTAGTGACTAGTCGGCCGACTAGCCCGATTTTTACAACACTGCCTGATGCTCCTTCGGTACAGAAGTATGAGCCACCTCAAACAGCACATGATATTCCAATCTACATCCCTCACCCAAAAAGGAAAATACTACGGTTTTTTATCAGCTATCCAGCAAGAAAAAACAGAGAAGATTACACCCGAAATTAAGTTCAGGGTATCAGCATCTTCATGTTCATACCAAATTTGCATTCAATGAACATGAGCTATCAAACACAAACACATTATAGAGCTCCAATAAGGCATTGGAGACACTGCAAGAACAAATTTACACTTTTGAAAGAGAAGGAACTCTAAATCATGGCTCAGGGAAGTTAATTTCGCTCTCTCTACTACTAGCATTTTCCACCAGGCAGTGATAAAGGTACCGGTACAGAGACAAAAAGGCTACAAAAATCCAATTCGGCACACACCCAACACCGCATAACACAAGTTCCTAATTCCTACTCCTACATATACGAATATATGAACACTGCGAGCATATTTATTGAAAGTGAACACTCTTCGCCGCCATCCCCAAGACCTAGAGCTGCCTTTCTCTTACTCGATCGAAAAAAATTAACTTCGAAATCAAAATTCCACCTTCGTTTCCGACTCTCGGATTCTAGGTATTTTTGTTCAACACAAAAGTACCAAAATTAAAAAACGGGTTTAAGATCGAGAGAAAAAATACCTGATAAAAGGCCGAGAAATGAGAGCTCAAGCGATTGGCGTGCAGTCGAAGAAAACAGATCAGAGAAGAAGAGAGAGGTTGAGGGCAATTTGACGACCTCGCGCTGTCGGGAGAGCTGAGAAAAGCTTCAATGGCGACATTTTTTATTTGTTAAACAAAAAATATGCTGTAGGGCGAAAATTGGTATTAGACCCAAATCCAAGCCACCGGCTTGCCCGCTTTTATGGGCCAAAGCCCAAGAAACCCTTGGACCAACAGATATGGGTCCAAGATGTCACCAAGTCCAGGTATTAACGGGCTTATAGCCCTCACACTACCTCGAATGGACTCTGCAGTCTGCACTCACCAGCTGAAAGATCGGGTCTTCAGCATAATCGACTAACCTCAAAGTGCCTCTATGTTTAGCTGACTCCAGGATTCTGAGGCATTTTGTCGAACAGTTGTGTGCATACAACTTTCCTTCACTACAGTCTCTCAACAATCGTAAAGTTTTAACAAGTTCATGTTCTGAAAATTCATCAACTGTGTTCGTTTCACCTGAAATGAGGCTATAGAGCATTTGCTGAGTTGTGGCCTGTGGGGCAAGCCAATATGGGCTGCCACCATCTGCGCCTGATCCTTTCTCTAAAAGCTTAAGTTGACCTGGGTCTTCCTTGATGACTAACAATTCAACTTATGGACCTATTTACTGAACCATGATTGCACCAACAATCCTTTGGTAAAATACATCTCATAACAAAATCAAGCTACAATGACTTCAATTACAACAGACCTTCTTCATATACAACTGTTTTGTTTCAGCTTAAGAACAGTGATTTAAGCTATGGCCAATCACCATGTGCAGGAAAGATACAAGAAATGAGATCCTTTCTCTCAGTTTCAATGAACAAGGCATTCACAAGACATATTAACTGCTGACTCCTTGCAAGACTCAAATACCGTCACGTTTTTAATAATTCAAATCACCTTTTCTTGAATCATGCATGCGACGTCATCTTTTCTCAGTCAATCTTCATGCTCATCTTCGCCTTCAGAATCTGCATAGTAGAAAAGGGCAATAGGATAATAACCAAAACAGAGAATATAGATCTAACAGATACCCACAATGGCCATAAAAGTATGTTATTTTCGTGCCGGAAATATGCATGTAATTACAAGTCATCTAATGAATGAGGTCTGCTTACCAGATCGAATATCATCACTAATCTGGCCTCTTGCCTGGACTTGTTTAACAAGCATCCGCAACATCAAGACCCACCAATATATATGTAGAACAAGCAAGCAGTATAGGAGCGTATTGAAGACATAGTAACAAACAGGTCCATCCACCCCGTGTTTTTTAAAGTCCAAATACTGGACAATTTCATAGCTGCGGCACGGGAGGAAAAGAGAAATTACAGAGAAAATATCAGTACCTAGGACGAATAAACATATGAACAACAAAATTTAAGTAATTCATATCAATCTTTAAGATCTCGATTATACGTGAAGCATCCCCACCCATTGCGTAAATGAATTTTCTTTTAAAAGTAAAAGTTATCCAAAGGATATCATTAGTCTGTACAGATCTAGATTAGAGAGAAAAAAAAAAGGGCTTCTATACCTAAGATGTATCAAAAGAGTAGAAATTTCAAAGTGTGACAAATCTAGGGTTCAAAAACTGGAAAATAAGCAATAATACCAGAGTAAGTGCCTTCTTAATCAGTAATCACTTTAATCTTTTCACAATAACCAAGTAAATTCAAGATAAGAAGAAAAAAAAATTGTGTCCAGAGTGGGTCAAAGTACGATGACTAACATGATCCAATTGATAAAGCTGTTTTGGCAGATGACTTATTGACTTCACATTGGTACTAATTCATACAAACCTTGTGCTCCAAAGGACCCAGAATGGGTAGTAAATGAGGCGCAGTAAGAGCCAAACCAAAACAAAAAGAACAAATGAAACACTGGCCATCCTTTCAGCACCACTGTATAAAGACATCTTTCCTACCTCCAGAAAAACATCACTAGCATCATGAAGAGCCAAGACCACTGACCCAACACGAGCAAACCTGCAAGACAGGAGACATAAGGGAAAGCAGGGCATTCTTAAAGTACTAATCAGTAAAAGTTCAATAGCCAACATATATTTAGCGCTGCAAGCATAGGGAACCACAATTTTTTTACACATAAGCATTATGTTATCAGGGAGCCGACCCAAAGTTTTGGGATAAAAACTCAGATGATGACGATGATGAAACATTAAGTTATTAGGGATAATAAACTCCACCAAAATCAATCCATGTAGTTTTAAATCGGTGCCTCCTACCTTCATCAGAATCGTAACAAAACATGATCAAAGAACAAACAGAACATCATCAAAGCATACCTCAATATGTAAGAGAGGACAATGAGAATGACAGATACCACATGGTGACCCATCGACACCCCAAAGTCAGAACGCCTTGTTTCCCAGAAAATCAAAGCAAATATAGAGTACGTGTAAAATCCAGCAGCATACATGTAGACACCTTTTAATTTAAACCTGAAATTCAGAATATTTGCTCATCGAGTTAGTGATGGTGACCATATCATTAACAGTATGACCAATAGCTAGACTAGTTCAAGCCAATGTGAATAACTTAAATGAAACAACCCCTTCAGTTTGATTTGTTACTTGTAAGAGGGAATCTTACTTCATTTTTTGATCAGGCCAGACCTGCTCTCCTGGCCCAACCCAAAAGCTCTTTGTATTAGTAAACCATGGCTCATTATAAGTTACAGAGAGAGCTAAAAGCTCCGCCGAAAGAAAATACACACATTTCCATGCTGACTCCTTAAATTTTCTGATCTTCTTCCTTCTCTCAGCCGTCTCAACATCCAGCATTCGATGCCCCTTTCCGAAAATTAATCGTTTTCCCACTTTCTGTAACACGAAATCAGATTAACCAATTTAGTTTTTTTAAGCAATCCAGTTTGACCAATTACGTTGTTTCCTGAATGAATCGAAACCAAAAAGTATCAATTACCAAATACCATAACCTATAACGAAATACGTCCACCATAAAACATGGGACTCCATATCTCAGATACTTCTGCAGTCATGTCATGAAGACTAACTAGAATTGATTGACACCATCAATGTTCATTGTGAAATAAATCAAATCCACCAAAATTAATAGACAATTTAATTTCTGTTTGAAATTATTTTCATGTATATTCCCTCACCTGCTCACTCATATGAGTTGTTTAACCTTTACCCGATTGCTTCACCTTGTATTCTACAAGTTTGTGATAGTAAGATTTGAAATTTTAACAAACTTCTTTTGGATTTTCCTCTAATAGGAAATAAACATCTTAGTTAAGGGTACCACTACAAAGCATGGAAGAATGCTAGATACGGGAGAGAAAACTCCATGATTCGAACCAAGCTAAGCCAAACTCAAGTTAAAACAAAATAGGAAAGCTTAGTTTCTGCTCAATTCAAGTCAGTCTAGCTCTACTGAATAGCCTGGAGTCCCATTCCCATGTTAATTACCGGGAAAGCTCTGACACATCAAAGTTTGACAGCTCCCATCCTTTTGTTTCTAAAACTACTTATTCAACTCATCAAACAAGAGGTATTTAGATATACATACATATATATATATATATCTGGCGAAAGTATGGATAACACAGAAGTTTGAACTACATAATGCACTGATGCTTTAGAATCAAAGGGCCCTTGATGCAATTCACATTATTTATAATCTTTGAGGTTGTCATTTGTCTTGCGAAAAGTAACACAGTTTACAAAAAGAATAGGCTGAAACATTGCATTCTCCATTATTTCTTTGGTCAAGATTCAATATAAATTGAATAAACAGATATGACATGAGTGATGAGACTAAATCAATACCTATGTCAACTGGTACAATCAGCATTGGAACCCAATTTCAACAACATATGAATATAAAACCCTACATAAACTCCCAACAATAAATTCAGAAACCAATATCATCAATGACTAAAAACAAGCAAAAAAATCAACCTCCATGTACAGATAAAAACAAAATAAATCCAAATTCCATCCAAATACACTTTTAATTTAAGCATTGCAACTTAGTTACGGAAGGAGTACCTCAAAAACAAATCTGTCTAGAAGGAGTCGAACAGAAGGAAAGAAGAGAACAAAGAACGGCAGAACAATGAAATCCTCATAAACCGGGTACGATTCATGCTCCCAATCAATAGACTTAACAGGAGCCATATCAGATATTCCTTCGAATTGATCAATAATTTCTAGGGAAACAAACAATCAGCGCCCACGGATCAAACAAAGCAATCAGAGATATCGCTGTGCCTCTGTCTATCATCCTCATTTGACTACTCTAAAAAGTTGAATAAGAGATCATTATTTTACTTTTACTAGTTGACTTGGGGGTTTTCTAAATTGCCGCCACTTCTAAGGAAAAAAACAAAACACGAAATTTTAATGGCCAGAGGATTGCCACGTGACAGTTGAAGGGACATTGATATGATTGCTAGGGTAGGAAAAAGTGATGGGCCGGCAGCAGGCCACCCCATTCTTTCGGGCCCATTTGGATCCCCTTTCTTTCTGGCCCATTTGAAGTTTGGACTAACTAGTTGGCCCGATTTGATTTGTGGACTAGGTACAACATTCGGGCCGTTTTCGGGTTGGCCCACTTTACATCTCAACCATAATGCAAGCTCATTCAAGGGTTTGAAATGATCAAGAACCCTTACACATGCAATAAAGATATAGAATGAGACTTGCATTTAACGTATTGCCGAATTTCTTCTAGTAGCCAGCTTTGCACTTCTGCTACTTGATAATCTGTGTAATTAATATGCTGGGAGCACCTAGTCTCAAGGTTGCGAAACCCAAAACTAGCCATGAACATCGAAATTGAAGTTGCCGTCATCATTTAAACATAAAAATCTCATAACGTTACCAAGAACATACTCAACAAAAGCTTACATGCAATGGTGGCATAAAAAAATTAAAGCAAAAATACTGATTTTAACAAATTCTAAATGTAGGAATCCTTCCATGCGCTTTTAATTGTAAAAGTAGGGCTGCAAATACTACAAGGCCATATCTCCACAATGTCACTACCTGCTCTAGGTACAAAGTGATCTTCAAAATGCTGGCGATCTCTCGATTTAAACATCATGAGGTACCTGCATTAGTTCAGAGCGAGGAATATAAAAACCTATAAACAAATCTTTCATGGAGTATGATGTGTGATTGAAACACAAACAATGAGACGCTGATAGAAGCAGCGGTTACCTACCGTTACCTGCATACATTTCAGCATCAACTGCTTCCCTTTTGTTTTAGAGTTATCTTGTCACCAAGACTCAGAGCAATACCCTGGGTTTTGCTTCTTATCCGGATATACCCATTCAGCTTCCCATCCACCTGTTTCTCAATGCTAACATTTACCAAAGCATCCTCGCCGAATACACTCTTGGCATATAGGTTAGCGGCAAGGAATCCACACTCACCATCTAGGGCGGACCTGAAGTTTAACCCAGCCAACAAGAATAGGAAGAGAAGTTTATCACTTTTAAGTACAAATGCACACAAATATTAAAACTTTAAGACCTGCTTCAAGATTTAATCTGTTCATAGAAGAAAGCCAAGAAGGAAACTGAATTGAAGGCCCCAAACAATTTGCATGCTAAGCATGCTTACACAATTCTGATGTGTGCCTATATAATATATTATTATTCATATGCCACTGCCAGAGCCACTGAATCACGCGATTGTTAACGTCAGGACAAAATTATTCTCAAGCCCCCAACTTACCTTGGTAGTGGCCCTCCTACAGTCCCAACCCCCAGAATGAAGCCTAAAAAGTATTTAACAAGTTTTATAAGCGTAATGAAACATTCTTTTTAACTAAATCTCTGACACATGGTCCAATATCAGGTGGTTTCTGACCTTTACAAATTAGTTCACTTGAAGAATGCATTGATGAGGGCTTCAATTAGACTTCATATGGTCCATATCTGCCCTTTCACTTAACAATAAAATAGGTTCTTAAAGGAGAAAGCAGCCCAGAAAACAGTTAAAACTTACGGTGCTGTGAGACACTTCATGTTTGTGGATTTTATAATATGGCCAAGGAATTCCTTCTCATTCTGAATCACAGTGTTAACTGCAACCTGCAACACAAAATAGATAACTAGAAGTTAGAAACCAAGATGGCAACAAATGCAAAATAAAATTACAATGGTGATTTGAATACAAAGAAGCTTAAAAAATGAGAAGCGCTCATGTAAAAAGAAAAGAAATTAAAACAATTAAAGGATCAATTGCACAGATGGAAATGGAAAAGTACATCATAAAACATAAATCGTTAAAAAAAACCTTGTTTTCCCACTCAAACTCTGCCCACATGGTTCTGAAGGCTGCATCACTGCAAACAGCAGGAGAGATGTAGTCCATAATATCAATATGGACGTCATTGAGGACAACAACTGTTCGCTCATGCACATTTGAAGTCTCATAAACAATGTTTCCAAAAATGACTCCAGTCTCAGTTGAAGACACCTTGATATTGGCCTTTATTTGCTTGCTTGATTCAGGAGCAAGGGTGTAGTTCTGTGGACGCTCAACAAGTTTCAGATCTCCCATTGTTGCTAATTCCAAGCACAAATTCTGGAGTGTTTCCTTGGTTCTATTGATAACAGTGACATCTAACACTATGTCATAGTGATGCACTGTCACATAAGCTTCAGCGTACACAGGGTCACTGAACCCAGTGAGCTGCAAAATGCGGTTAAGCTTATTTGCATCATCCCCATCCTTGATAAACTCTCCAGTTGCACGCTTTAAATCATCTTGAACCTCATCTTCCAACTCCAACTGACTCATACCCTGGAATTTAATTACAAAATAGTCAATTAACCTAATACAATTTTAGATGCCGAAGTATCAACAGGTAGCAATATTACGATCAATGATCCAGCAAAAGGATCATATGCATATAAGGCCACTCATGCGGGAAAGGTGGGCTGGGCAAAGAAAAATAATTTGAGTTATACAGCATGGTTCGGAAAATAAAGTCCACTTTAATAATGAAAGCAACAAAAGGTATTTCTCAAGAAACTGAAGTTTCACAATTTTCGCAATCCATGTCCAAACGATTAAATATTTTCTTACCTTCCTGCTCTTTAAATGGTAGAAATCAATAAGGTCATCCGGTTGAGCATAAGCAACCAGAGCCTTCGCCTTTAATTCCTCAGTTTCCTGTAACTGCTTTTCTGATAGCATCTTTACAAAACTCTGGCGGCAAGACTGCAACCATATTTTCCTAATCTCATCCCCGGTGTTGCAAAGAAGTCGTATGCACAGGACAACCCTATCATAGGAGTCATTATCAATAGGGTGTGGAAGCACTGAAGATTGACCTAATTGCAGCATGGAGACCATAATCGACAGTGCCTGAGTGGTTGCTTTGTTTACTTCAACTTTTGAAGGCTGCACCTCTTCCAATCTCAGTAAAAGTTTTGTCAAAGTGCATGCCACAACTGCCCCCAGGAAAAAATCACCAGTTAGAAGAAGGGATCTCAAATTCCCAGAAGCTAAAGACCCCTGAACAATAGTAGGAGGGGAGAAAGCAGTTTCAGAGGCAGCACTTTGTGTAGCATACGTCCCATCAGCAAGAACAGCTGGCCTTCTAGAAGAAACAACCATGGAATTCACTGGCTGAACCTTTTTTGTAGAATCAGTAGATTCCCCTTCTTCGGACATGGAGTAAAAGGGTAATTCTCCCAGACACTGCTTAATAGTTGCTATGCCACTTTCAACTTCTGAAAGGGACAAGCAATACTCTCCGATGATCCAAAGAGCGCAAGAGCAAACCCGGGTAGCTCGAATTTGGTAGAAAGTATCCAGCAACCTTGTTATTATGGAAACCCTCAATTTAGGGTTGGTTTCAATAATCTCTCGGACAAACACAGCCACATCGACAGCTGAAGCAACAATGCTATCTCCTAAGAAATCCATCAAAAGATGAACGACCGTGCTTGCAACTTCAGGGAACTTCACTGCACAAGAATGAATCGCTTGAATCAACATCTGCCGATACTCACCATTCTTCTCAAGCTCTCCACTCTGAGTCTTAACCACTTCCTTCTTTAGCATAAGGATGACTTCATTAATGTTCCGAGGAGTTATCAACTCAAGAACAATATCGAGTGTTTTTCTCCTGATGTCGAGATTAGGGCTGGAGAGTGCCCTAAGCACATCCATTATCATATCAACCATAACATCTCTATGGGAAGACTTGAGCTCATTCAGCCGATCTAGCACGATAAGCTTCACATTGTTATCACTCTGAGAAAGAAGAAGCTGACAATACGTGTTGGCAGCGGCTCTTATAGCAGTAGGGGCAGATGAGAGAGAAACAAGTGTACCAGCACATTCGTAATTTACTGCACTTGATGGGGCATTCAACAAAGAAATGATGATTTTAATATACTTCCCCTTCTCTCCTCGATTTGTTCTGCACACTTTCCGAATTAACTCCAACACAACCATTTGAAGTAATTCACCCCATTCAGCTACCCTATCAACGTGAGTCAAGAGATAGTTGATAGCTCGATCCTGGTCACAATTAAAGAGCATGAGAAATGCATTCCTCTTGGCTGATTGATCCTGCTCTGTTGAAAGAACTTTCTCAATCATTTCAGGTGCATCTACCAAAATCTGTTCACCTTGAGGAAGTTTATATATAGACATCACAGCTAGTATAGCATTCCTTCTAATATATGGATGTCGATGCTCCAAGTTTTGCAAAACCGAAGGGATTAACGGTTCAATTATTTCTGTCTCATTCAAACGGCAAAGAAACCTCAATGTCACTCCACGAATATATTCATTTGGATGCTGTAAATTGTTCCTCAAGTTTTGGCATATCAGGATCATTTCAGGCAAGACTCTCCCCTTGGAATCAGTTTTCTCAATGATCTCCAAGTAATTGAGCAAAAGCTTTTGGATAGTGTGATCATCAGAAGGTAAAACATACCTAACTATTGTGATGAAAAGCTGAGGTAGTGTTTCCCCATTCAGTAACAACATAATTGCCTTTTTCATTGCCTCTATCTTTGCAGGCACATCACTGCCTTCAAGAGCTTCCTTGATTTCATTTGCTATAGCTGGTGTTCCTTTGTCAAAGTGAATAAGTAGTGGACAAGACTTCTCCATTCTTGCTGGTGTTACAAGTGATTTATATCAATTCAAGTCAATAATCCAATAACACTTAGTAATTTAAGATAATAACACTACAAGAAGTACAACTTGCAAAAAAAGTGAAGGAATACAGAGTTCAAATGAAAATAAGCAAATGAAACAACATAATCCTTGCATCCTCACAACTTCTGAATATAACATATACCTCACAAGTCAATATTGATAACGTTACATGCATCAACTTAATAGCATATGAGAAAAGAAGGAAAATAGAACAGGCTTTTCAAATAGTATGATGAATTTACGTGGTACAGTCTACAGTCCCTGCATTCTCACCATCTTTCTACCCCATGCTAAAAGTCATGGGTCTTAAAGTTCAAATACTTCAAAAATTATCATACCATCACTTCCTGTCATTTTTGCTATAAGAATCACAGGCGTAAAGAACAACAACAATTATACATAATGCATGCATAACCACTCCCATGCATTAGGAAATCAGAATGACCAATTAACCTGGCGTGCCAGGGATCCACATTAACACCTCCCACTCTAAGTCAAGAAACAATGGCAACGTTTGTAAGACAATGCACATCCAATTCTACACTCATGAAAAAATGAGACCGAACAACCAAAGCCATCCTAACTTCGTATCCTCACTATTAATAAACAGACACATTATGGATCTGCGCAATCACTAGTCAAATGTAAGAACTGAAAACACAAAAACATTATGGATCTGCACAATCACTAACAAAATATAGGAACTAAAAACAATCATAACAATTTATTGTTTACTCGCAATAGATTTAAATTCTCCCAATTCAGATAAAAAAACCAAACTGAAAACTCTATCACATACAGCTTCCCAGCCAATCCAACCGACAAATGTAAATAGCTTTAGAATGTTATGTTCGTGGCATCGTAGTTTACATACGACTATTCGAGACGCACCAAATACGACAATTTTTATGTACATGATTCAGAACGGAGGTTGTAGATCAGAGGTATAGAGAAGTTTATCGGGATCGCTAGATACCTGAATGGCGCGTAGATCTAACAGAGCAACTCACCCTTTCCCTCAAAATACGGCCGAAAAGCCTGAAAAGGAAGAGAATTCTCCGATCTGGAATCGATGCCCCAAAATCTGCGAACCACAGAGAGAGAGAGAAAGAGAGAGTAGAGGCGTCCACGGAGAAAGCCAAGAAGTGGATCGGAGGTCTGATGTTCGATACTGATGGTCAGGGTCGGTCAGTTTGGTTCAGCTTATCTTTCAGAGTGCTACGGTTTTTTAGATCAATTTACGTATTATTATTAGAATATTATAATGATAAATTTAATTATTTTATTTATTTTCTTTTGATTTAGTTTTTCGATCGGTCATGTTAACATATATTTGACAATAAACCGACTAAACTATAGACTCAATAGTCGATTCAATTTCGCACTACTAAATATTAGTTAGATGGCTTATGAATTCTTTCAGAAGAGATAATTATTCCTACTAACGAGAGGTGGCTAGATTGGTATTTGATAATAGGATGAGTGCTCAAGGTTTGAAGTAAATTTATTTAAAAAAATTGCTAATATTTCATTAAATTGTACTATTTAGCATTTCTATTTTCATATTACCAACCACTTGCAATTTAACTATGTTATTTATTTATTTTGATTGGGCCTAAAAACTTGAAGTCAATGCTTGCAACGTGGACTCCATGCGGCTGAAGTTCAAGCTGCAGAAGCCTCTGAAGCATTTCATCAAATACCTGGCCTGCAACTCCGATTGGTACCAAATTGGCTGAAGTTCTCCCATATTAGCCACACAATCATGGAGCCAGTGAAGGGGTGTGAACCCGTCGGCTTTTCACGCTGCAGAACAAATCGGGAGTTATATTATCAACCATTGGAATTCAAATTGAAGCAATCCGGCAATCAGGCAATCCAACCATCCAAGAACGATATATCTGAAGCTGAAGGAGATGGAACTATATATATTGGAGAGAAACAAAACTTGAAATCAAGTGTATATTGGAGATCTGTCTAAAGAACCAAAAAGGTTGAGGTTTGTAACTCATGGATCTTATCCGGTTATTGTGCCATTTGGTCAAGTACTTGTCTGCAGGCAATATACCTTGAGGCTTCCGGCTTTGCTTTACCGCCTTAAATTTCTCGACCTGTCGCCCATATGTTTGAATTCCATATTTCCATGGGCTACGTCCAGTGTGTTCTCTGCTTGATTAGAAGCTCTCCTAACCTTGAAAAGCTTTATGTTGAGGTTGGCTTTTGAATTGCTTAAAACCATTTTGTTTCCCATACGCCTTAATCTTCTGTGCAGAGAGCTTTCTGACAGCCCTACTGATGAACCCACACTCAAACTTTTGGAAGCTCAAAGCTGTTATGAAGACTTTACCTTTGATAGCTCAAAGCTGCTATGAAGACTCTACCTTTGATGGGCTAAAAGAAGTGAGGATGTGATCATTCACTGGTACAAAAACTGACTTGGAGTTGCATATATATACGTAAATTGATGAGTGATAAATACAAGTATTTAAAAGAGTATAGAACTCTTCCTTACATGGAACACCGATAAATAAGGCAAGATTCATTGTTGTTAGCAATTTCGAGTACGAATCAGAATGCCAGTGAACGAAAGAAAGAATGACGATCCCTCCTCGTAAGCCTTATTGTTCTACTATTTTGCTTGTTATTATTCAGTATGTTTATGGAGTTATTGTTTTTGTTTGAATTCCTCTCTCTGTTTACATGACTCGAATATGTTGAAACCCTTCTATGATTCAGTACTCTCTCTTTTTTGGATAAATCATGTTTTTTTTGTTATTATTAGTCTGTGAGGGGCTACTATGATTCAGTACTTTATCTGATTGAAGCTTGAATTGTTAATTTATGGTTGCTTAGACGTTATGCATTACCAGTGAGGGCTGTTTGCAAGCTGTGACCAACTGAAAAGAAAACCCTCAATTAGCACTTCTTAGTCCTAATAGAAGAAATTACAGAACGAGTTGTTGCCTATATATATTGGGTCTTCAATTAATATCAGTATCACTTGATGGAAATTTTGTTTGGCACAGAGATATGCAGGTCCGTTAAACTGACTTTGGGTTTAGCTCGGGTAACAGGTTGTTAATGTTAGTTGAATCCTATGTGGAGTTTTCGTCTTCCACTGAAGTTCCACTAATTTGTTGGTTGGTCTTTCAAATTTTGTTTTCTTCATTGAACAAGCGTATTATTCTTTGATTCAAGCTTATTTTCTCTTTTTGACGTTCAGTTTGCAATCAGAATTCTCATGGTCGGAAAGCAATGCGTGCCTGTGATTCAGCTTCAGATATGATCAGTAACCTACCAAGCGACATCCTTGATAACATCCTTACATGCTTACCAATACGAGATGCTGCTAGAACATGTGTTTTGTCTAAGATATGGAGATTTAAGTGGCTATATCTGTCAGAACTTGTGTTTGACGAGGCCTTTAGTGGAATGGGAACATCGCCAGGAGACACAGTCTGGTCTACAAGGATTTATGAGATTCTCTTACTTCATCGCGGACCCCTGCGTAAATTCGTTCTTTCTAACCCAGAGTTGCTCTGTGGTCCTCCTATATATTGGATAATACTTCTCCTATCTCAAAAGAATATTCAGGAATGCAAATTTTCTCCAAAGCCAGGGATCTATTATGAATTCCCTTTAACTCTGTTTTCATGCACGCATCTGACTCATTTGAGTCTATCTCAGTGCGATTTCAGACGTCCACCTGAATTCATCGGGTTTAGCAACCTCATCAGTGTTGAATTCAATCGGATTGATATGTCTACCCATGCTTTTAGGACTTTTTTATCTATATGTCGTCTCCTTGAACGACTAAAACTTGATTCTTTGTCTGAAATTGGTGACCTTGATATCAATGCTCCCAATCTCAAGTACTTATACTTACATGGCATGTTTAAAGAAAGCCCCGCTTCTTTCGACGTTAATAATAAGAAATAATGACTATTGGAGCTTATTTGGGCATGGGTATATTTTTAATGTTTCAATTCTCTACCCATGATTGAGCACCTTGTTGTTGGTCACCCCTTTTTGTTGGTAAGCTAATTTCTTGACTTGTAGTCTATTCATGCTTTTTGGAACCATGCATCTTAGGATACTTATGGTATTTTGTCATTTGGTTGAAGAACTTGTTTGCAGGAAAAATACCTGAGAAGCTGCCGTCTACATTTAAGCTCCTCAAGTATTTGGAACTGTCTGATTTGCCTTTGAAATACAAGGAGGTAGCCATGTTTGCTATCTGTTTGATCAGAAGCTGTCCTAACCTAAAGAAACTTAGAATCAAGGTCTGATATTAAAATATGTGAATGTTTTGAATGCATTATGTCGTAAATGGTAAAGTTGAAATTAGTCCTTAAATCTTCTGTGCAGGGGTGTCGTGGCTGTGATGTGAACTTAACTTCCCCAGAGAGTCTTGTCAAAGCTCAAGAGCCTTGGGAGGATTCCCTGAATCAGCTTCAAGAAGTAAGGATGGAAGTCTTCTGCGGTACATGGCCTGAATTGGAATTTCTAAAGTGCTTATTAGCCAAATCATTGGTACTTGAAAAGATAATTATTCAGACAGAGGTTGAAATAGGATTGAAGATCTTGAGAGACGTACTTCGACTTCGTCGGGCATCACCAAGGACGGAAATCTTATTTTTAGATCCCGAGGAAGATTAGCATTTTTATCCTTGACCAACATCTTAGGAAGAGAGTTCTGGTGTTGGATGAGCATCACCAGAAGCAGAAATCACTACTGAGACAGACACATTTTGTGGGGAGAGAAGGTTTTTTGTTATTTGAATCATAGAGATCTAAAGATAAAGTCTTGATGTTTTTTTATTGATGGGACAAGAAGAAATGAATTGCTATTAAGAAATCTAATGACTCTGAATTAGGCATTCGTCGATATCGATACTGCAGAGTTGAGTTTTGTGTTTCAGAATACTTGCTATCCTGATTCAGAAAAGCATGAGATTCAGATATTAAGTTCATATATTTCATTGTATTTTCTGCTATCTGGAATGCTCTATAGTTTACTTTTCAAGTATTTGTTAGCCAAATTCAAGGTGCTTGAATAATCATATGCCCAAAGGAGTGGCTGCTGATGAAGGACTAGAGATTTTGAAAGAGTTAACTCGATTTTCTGACATATTTGCCCGCCATTTTATCCCTAGCAATAGTTCAGCTAAGCATATCCTTCGGACAATTGGGTGGGTGTAAACCTTGACTGTCAAAACCACGCTAACGACTAGTAAGATTGCATTGAAACCCACGTGGGTATGGGCTTGGAAGTGGGATAAATCCGCAGAACCAAAATTCCACAAGGAAATGTCTCAACTGGTTTATTCGAACTCCCGAACTCATGTACCATGCACCCTAAGTTTGGAGAGATAACCAATTATACTGTCTTCTTCGATTGTGTTGTCCAGTTTTTAGTCACTGCATTGTTACATACAGAATATACACAAAACATTCAATTCTAGTATTCTACTATGTTATACATAGTCATTGCATTTACATCATAGTATATAAACAAACTAATATTGCTAACTGGGCTCAAAAATATTTAAGCTCGGCCCATAAACTCTCCACTTTCAAACAGTGGAAGTCACTCAAAGTACTGGTTGATCTCAAAGTAATTAGGCGCGGCCCAAAAACTTCTTTCGTAAACCGAAATTTCGGAGACGGCGAAACCTTCCATCTCACTGATCACTGATTCATTACAGGAAGGAAGGAAAAAAAAGAAAAGAAAGCCATGGTTTTTCCCGCAATTGGCCCAAGTTCTCCCATGTTTTAGCCACACAATCATGAACCCAGTGAAGGGGTGTGAACCCGTCGTCTTTTCACGCTGGAGAACAAATCGGAAGCTATCTTACTGAACCTTGAAATTCAAAGTCTGTGAACGAAAGAAAGAATGTCGACCCGTTCTGGTAAGCCTTATTTGTACTACTATTTTGCTTGTTATGATTCAGTACTTCTATAGAGTTATTGTTATTGTTTTTGTTTGATTTCCCCTCTGTGGTTACATGACTTGAATTTGTTGAACCCTTCTTCTATGATTCAGTACTTTTTTTTAGATAAATCATGTTTTTCTGTTATTATTAGTCTGTTAGGGGCTACTATCATCAGTACTTTATCTGATTGAAGCTTGAATTGTTAATTTATGGTTGCTTAGCAGTTATGCATTACCAGTTAGGGCTGTTTGCAAGCTGCGACCGACTGGGAAAAAACCTTCAATTAGCACTCGTAATAGCTGAATTGACAGATCGACCTGTTGCCTATATTGGCAGGCGTATCATTTCTCTCTTGTGGACTTACCTTCCATAGAGAGTTTTGTCAAAGCTCAAGAGCCTTTGGAGGATCCCCTGAATCATCTTCGAGAAGTAAGGATGGAAGTCTTCTGGGGTACATTGCCTGAATTGGAATTTCTGAAGTACTTGTTAGCCAAATCATTGGTACTTGAAAAGATAATTATTCATCCCCCTCAAAAAACAGATGCTGAAAAAAAATTGAAGATCTTGAAAGACATACTTCGGCTTTGTCGAGCATCACCAAGGGCGGAAATCATATATTTAGATCCTGAGGAAGGTTAGCATTTTCCTTCTTGACCCACATCTTAGGAAGAGAGTCCTTGTCTTGATGAGCATCACCAGAAGCAGAAATCGTTACTGAGATGTCACTGAAGAGTGAAGACAAACACAGTGTATTCATTGATATGTCGTCTTCTTTTTTACTACATTTTGTGGAGAGACTGGGTTTTTTGTTATTTGAATCATAGAGATCTAAGGATAATGTTTTGATGTTTATTCATTGAACCTAAATTAGATTCTACGAGAATTGGTATTTCCAGTGGTGAGGGAGTGAGTAACGCGTAAAAACCGTATGAAATTAGAATATTGAGTTTGATTCTCACTAAAATCATTGCCTTTATAGTCTCGATTTGAATTGAACTTTGACCTAACTTATCCGATAAATAGGCAGGTGATGAACTTCTATTCAGTCGGGTTTATGACTTGTTCTCCATTAACAAAAAAAAAAAATATATATATATAGAATATTTTTTGATGACTGATAAATCCTAGAGTTAAATACAAGTATTTAAAATGGTATAGGACTCTTCCTCATATGGAACACCGACAAATAAAGACAAGATGAATCTTGTTAGCAATCTCGAGTTGCGCACAAAGCCACTGAACGAAAGAAAGAATGTCGATCCGTCCTCGTAAGCTTTATAGTACTACTATTTTGCTTGTTATGATTCAATACTTCTATGGAGTTATTGTTTTTGTTTGCTTTCCTCTAGCTCTCTCTGTTTACATGACTCGAATTTGTTGAAACCCTTCTTCTTCTTCTATGATTCAGTACTTTTTGTTGGATAAATCATGTTTTTTTGTTAATAGTAGCCAGGGAGGGGCTACTATGATTCAGTAATCTATATGATTGAAGCTTGAATTGTTAATTTATGGTTGCTTAGCAGTTATGCATTACCAGTGAGGGCTGTTTGCAAGCCGTGACCGACTGGAAAAAAAAACCCTAAATTAGTGCTCGTAATAGCAGAATTTACGGATCGAGTTGTTGCCTATATTAGGTCTTCAATTATCTGCAGTGTATCGCTTGATGGAAATTTTGTTTGACACAGAGGGATAAATGGCTTTGGGTTTAGCTCTGGTAATGTCGTAATGGGTTGTTAATGTTAGTTGAATTCTATGTATATTTTTCTTTTTCCATTGAAGTTGTACTAATTTGATGTTAGTCTTTCAAATTTGTTTTCTTCATTGAACAAGCATATTATTCTTTGATTTCAGGCTTATTTTTCTCATTCTGACTTTCAGTTAGCAATCAGAATTCTCATGGTCGGAAAGCAATGCGTGCCTGTGATTCAGCTTCTGATATGATCAGTAACCTACCAAACAACATCATTAATAACATCCTTACATGCTTACCAATACGAGATGCAGCTAGGACATGTGTTTTGTCTAAGATATGGAGATTTAAGTGGCTATATCTTTCAGAACTTGTGTTTGACGAGATCTTCAGCGGGACGTCACCTGGAAACTCTGTCCTGTCTACAAATAAAATCTGGTCTAGGATTTATGAGATTCTCTTACTTCACCGCGGACCCCTGCGTAAATTTGTTATTTCTATCCCAGAGTTGATCAGTGGTTCTCGTATATATCGGATAATACTCTTCCTATCTCAAAAGGACATTCAGGAATGCACATTTTCTCTTAAGCCAGGGATATATTATGAATTGCCTTCAACTCTGTTCTCATGCACGCAGCTGACTCATTTGAATCTATCTCAGTGCGAATTCAGACGTCCACCTGAATTCACCGGGTTTAGCAATCTCATCAGTGTTGATTTCAATCGAGTTGATATTTCTACCCTTGCTTTTAGGACCTTTTTATCTAAATGTCCTCTCCTTCAACGACTAAAACTGGATTATTTGTCTGAAATGGATCACCTTGATATCGATGCTCCCAATCTCAAGTACTTATACTTAAGTGGCATTTTTGAGTCAATTTGTTTTAAGAACACCCCGCTACTTTCGACGTTAATAATAAAAAATGTTGAGTATTGGAGCTTATCTGGGTATGGGTATGTTTTTGATGTTTTTGATTCTCTACCCATGATTGAGCACCTTGTTGTTGGTTATCCGTTTTTGATGGTAAGCTAATTTCTTGACTTGTAGTCTATTCATAATTCTCAGAAACAATGTATCTTAAGATTCTTATGGTTTTTTTTTGTCATTTGGTTAAAGAACTTAATGGCAGGAGAGATACCTGAGAAGCTTCCGACTACGTTCCTTAAATGTCTTGAACTGTCTGATTTGGCTTTGAAATACAAGGAGGTGGCCTCATTTGCTCTCTGTTTGATCAGAAGCTTCCCTAACCTACAGAAACTTAGAGTCAAGGTCTGATATTGAAACATGTGACTGTTTTGTGTGCATTACATCTTGAATGGTAAAGTTGAAATTAGTCCTTAAATCTTCTGTGCAGGGGTGTCCGTGTGTTGACAATCTTGAGGACTTAACTTCCCCAGAGAGTCTTGTCAAAGCTCAAGAGCCTTGGGAGGATTCCCTGAATCAGCTTCGAGTAGTAATGATGGATGTCTTCTGCGGTACATGGCCTGAATTGGAATTTTTGAAGTACTTATTAGCCAAATCATTGGTACTTGAAAAGATATTTATTCAGCCCCCTCCAAAAACAGAGGCTAAAACAGGATTGAAGATCTTGAAAGACGTACTTCGACTTCGTCGGGCATCGCCAAGGGCAGAAATCATATATTTAGATCCCATGGAAGATTAGCATTTTCCTTGTTGACCAACATCTTAGGAAGAGAGTGACTCCCGGTGTTGATGAGCGTCACCAGAAGCAGAAGAAATCAATTATTGAGATGTCACTGAAGACGGACAATGTATATCCATGGATACGTTGTCTTCTTCTTTTTTACCACATTTTGTGGATGGATTGTAGGTTTTTTGTTATTTGAATCATAGAGATCTAAGGTTAATGTTTTGATGTTTATTTATTGATGGGACAAGAAGAAATTAGTTCCTATTAAGAAAATCTGAATTTGGCGTTCGCCTATATCGATACTGCAAAGTTGAGTTTTGTGTTTCAGAATAATGGCTATCCTTATTCAGAAAAGCATGAGATTTAGATATTCTGTTTATATTTCTCTGTGTTTTCTGCTATCTGGAATAATCTATGGTTTACTTCTTAAGTTTTTGTTAGCCAAATACTTGTTGCCTGAACAATCATGCCCAAAGGAATGGCTGCTGATGAAGGACTAGAGATTTTGAAAGAGTTAAACTTGATTTCAAGATATTTGCACGTCATTTTATCCCTAGCAATGGTCCAGTTAATAACCTTCAGGTCTTTTTTTTTTAAATCGAGGAATTACTCAACTCAACATACTTTTGAACACTTAAAGTCGACTCGAATCTTTTGGACAGTTAAAGTCAACAGTTAGAGTCGGTGTAAATTTTATAGTCTTTTTTTTTACAACTAAATCTCGGCCATTCAGAATAGCTCGCAATTAGGTCGAAACTTGTGGATAGGAGTTCGAAAGTGAGATAAGCCCATGAAGTAAGGATTCCATAAGTAAATATCTCAGTGGTTGGTTTGGTTAAGTGTTAACAGAGTGTTGGAATGGACGTAAACAGTTGACTAACAATAGTGTTGCTAGCTGGGCTCAAAAATTTAGGCTCGGCCCATAAAGTCTCTACTTTAATACACTAGTTGCTGGTTGATCTCGAAGTAATTAGGCCCGG
Source organism: Tripterygium wilfordii (assembly GCF_013401445.1). Taxonomy (NCBI): domain Eukaryota; kingdom Viridiplantae; phylum Streptophyta; class Magnoliopsida; order Celastrales; family Celastraceae; genus Tripterygium; species Tripterygium wilfordii. The sequence goes on along the minus strand of NC_052233.1, from coordinate 11,239,196 downwards.
CCCAAAAACTCCTTTCGTAAACCGAAATTCCGGAGACGGCGACACCTTCCATTTCACTGATCACCGATTCATTTATAGGAGGAAGAAATCAAGAAAAGAATAAGAAGAAACCTAATCATGGATTTTTCTCCGAAATCGTCCTCTGAACTCCGATTTATCTAGGTATTTTTCTGATCTTTGTAGCCGTTTTTCACGCATTTACCATTGTGTCCATATTGATTGATTTGGAGAATTTTTCCTTGTTTTGCCGGAGAAATGTGCTCGTTTGAATATGCTGTTCTTCCCTATATATATCGTGATGCTTCGACCTACTCTGTTGATTGATTGATTTTTTTCTTGGGTCTACAGCAGATTTTGATTGGTGAATTCTTTAATTTTTGAGGAATACAAGAATGGGTGATGATTTTGGTCCTGATTTGATAAGCGATCTGCCTCAGATCATTATAGAGAGCATTCTTTCTCGATTACCTATTAGGGATGCCGTAAGAACGAGCATTTTGTCTAGTAAGTGGAGGTACAAATGGGCTTCCATTACTGAACTTGTGTTTGATGACAAATGTGTTGATTTTGACGATCGAACTTTGGTCGAGAAGGATCTCGTAGGCTTTGTAAGATTCATTACTAGCACTCTTTTTCTTCACGAAGGACCCATTCACAAGTTCCAACTGATTTCTTCATATTTGCAATGCTGCCCGGTTGTTGATCAATGGATACTTTTCCTCTCACGCAAAGATGTTAAAGAATTGGTTATTGAATTAGGAGAACGTGCTTGGTTTAGAGCACCTTCGTGCCTCTTCAATTTCAAGAAATTAACCCATTTGGAGCTGGTTCGTTGCGAATTTGAGCCTCCTCCTTTTTTTACGGGATTCTTGTGTCTGAAAAGTCTATGCCTTTGCCAGGTTTTGGTTTCTGCTGAGGCCATGGAGAGTCTTATTTCTAGTTGTCCTCTTCTTGAGAGTTTGGAACTTTCGTATTTTGATGGTTTAGCTCTTAACATTTGTGCTCCAAATCTCAAGTACTTGTGTCTGGAAGGTGAATTCAAGGACATATTTCTTCAACATACACCTCTTTTAAAATCCTTGTCAGTCGCAATTTATATGTCTGATGACATTGCTGAATACTTTGAGCAAGGTTCAACCAGCAACTTTATCAAGTTGTTTGGCAGTGTTCTTCGCCTTGAGAAGCTTGTTGGGCGCATCTATTTCACAAAGGTAACGTTATCTAGTATCTACTTTTGTGTCTGCTTCTTGAATGTAGCTTGTCTGTGTTTCAGGGTATACTGGAATTATGTATTGAATGTTTACTCTTGTTTTAAGTATTTGAGTATAGGTAATGATCCTGGAATACTTCCAGTTAGGCATGTCAGTTTAAAGATAATCGAACTCTATCAAGTGAGTTTTGAAGACATGAAAGAGCTACTTCTTGTTCTTCGTTTGATTACAAATGCCCCAAATTTAACAGAACTCCATATTTCAGTGAGATTCTGATCTACATATTGAATTTATTTTGCCTATGTTGAACATTATAGATTGTTATTCAACATGAGCTCCAAGTGTTTTTTGTGCATTGTTTTATGCAGGGTTCCTCAAATACGCTGACTGCAGTAGAAGCTCCTGATTTGGATTTTTGGAAGAAAGAATATCCTTGGGATTGCACTTTGAAACGACTTAAAGTTGCAAAGATGACTGATATGTCTGGTTTGCCACATGAGATGGAATTCATCAAATTTCTCCTTGCAAATTCACCAGTGCTCAAGATGATGAGCATTGCACCTTTTGCTTATGTGATGGATGGGACACTGAATATGTTGATTGAGTTGCTAAGGTTTCGTCGGGCGTCTGCTCAAGCAGAAATGTTATTCGTCCAAGTGTGAGCTTTGTTTATTTGATGTAAAGTTCTCTTTCACTCAACTATTTTCCCTCAATCATTTCGTTGGATAGAGCTTTAGTTTCCTATTTGAATCCAATTGTTTTAGATTCTGATGAAATGAGAATAATAGTTGTATGATTGTATTGGTCAGAAAGATCGTGTCCATTGCATATGAGTATATTATTGACTACATTTCGGATATATGCTAACTAGAAGCTTGAAGCTTAGAATAAGATAAATAAGAAGCATTGCAGTGAAAATTTTTGAACATTGATCCCCATCACACCATAGAGTTAGCACAGGACCTTAATGCCTTGACAGTAGTTAAAAATTTCATCATCAAAATATGACCTATACTGTTGTCTATGAGTTCCAAATAATGTGAGAGATTCTTAGAAAATTGAAGAGTCTTTCTTAGTGATTAGTGAACAATAGCATGCGATGTAACGTTTCAACCTTTAGTGACTAGTGAACGATTATCTTCTACTAGTGAACTTAGCTGATACAAGACATATCTTCTGATTCTCAAATTGAGACATGACTCCATGTAGGAAAGCTATCTTCTCACCGCCAAATGCTTACATATCTCATCATACAGTGAAAGCATACTATGCTACAGAATCTGTTTCTGTTAGGAAACTTAATCATCTCCCTTTGCGTTCTTATTATGGTGCGCTGTGCGCCTAAATTCCTTGAGGGAAGACAATGGACTTAAGAATTACGGAATCATTGATTCTGAATGCTCTTGCTTTTACTGGAAAACTTATATTTGAATTATAGAAATATTATTATTATCACAAACAATTCTTGCAGAACACTTCCTCCTCACGCATGCAGAAACAGGACATGTTATGATCGACTATGTCAGTTTTCAAATATGACCCTATATTGTCAGATATTCGACACAGTTTTGGAGTTCCAACACAACACTTCTATACAAGAGGCTCACTGTTAAGACTTTATATTGACTTCATTTTGGAACTTGTATTTGTCTTCCTCGTTGCAAATTGTAGTTATCGGGGTCCGGAGAGCTCCATCGCTTGGACAAGTAATGAAGAGTCGTCAGTAAGATCAGAGTATCGCTCTGAAGAGGAGAATTCATAGGCTCTTGACCTTGTTGCTTCAGCCCTTTGGGAAGCTTCCCATTTCTCTGCAAGCCCATCTCCTTCGAGCATTCGAACCACTTCAGACATCTTGGGCCTGTGACTTGGAAGGTATTGAGTACATAGGAGAGCTACTTGAACCATTTCTTCTAACTCAATTCGATCATAGTTGTTCTTCAAATCCTTGTCAACAAGAAGTTCAAGCTTCTTTTCCTGATGAATTTTCTTCACCTGCAATTATAGGTATGAAACATAATTAGAGGATTCACACTTGTGTATGTATTTCCTGCGAGGCCAAGTGAAAGGGACTATGTCTAGCTTACCCAGTCAAGCATGGCTCCTTTCTGGTTTGCTGTCTTCCCAAATTCTAGAGCTCTCAGGCCTGATATTAGTTCAAGTAGGAGGATTCCAAATCCAAAAACGTCTGTTTTCTCGGAGGACTGGCCTGTTGAGAGGTACTCGGGGGCTATGTGCCCCACGGTGCCCCTGACTGCAGTCGTCACATGTGAATCCCGGTGATCCAATAGCTTTGCCAGTCCGAAATCACCAACAACTGCCTCACAGTAATCATCTAGCAGTATGTTTGCAGCCTTCACATCCCTGTGAATTATCTTGGGGTCACACTGCTCATGCAAGTATAATAATCCCCTTGCAGCTCCTAATGCAATTCGTTTCCTCGTTCCCCAATCCAACACTGGTTTGGCTGCAACAGCGCGGAAAAAAGTACGATTGAAGACCAGCATCGAAGTAAAGTTAGGATATTGGGACATGGCTCGAGGGCTTTACCTTTTAGACGCGATGCGACACTTCCATTGGACATATAGGGATAAACCAGAAGCCTCTCTGTTTTTGTCATGCAAAATCCATAAAGCCGGAGGAGGTTCCGATGCACTGCTAGGCTGATCATCTCAACTTCTGTCTGAAACTGGATCTCACCTCCAACAGCATTTCCATCTTTCAGCCTCTTGACTGCTACAAGACTCCCGTCCTGCAGATGCCCTTTGTATACATACCCGAAACCGCCTTTCCCTATCAAGTGCTTGTTGCTGAAGTTGTGTGTGGCAATCTGAAGTTCTTTGAATTGAAACCTCTTCAGATTTCCTAGGCAAACTTCTTCATTATGTTGTTCTGCAATAGAAAAAAAAAGAAGACAGATTTCTGTTATTTCTTTGTAGCTACTAGTCCCTGTTTTTTTTTCTTCCCTGAATTGAATTCATGTCTTACTAACCATTAACATCAAAGAATATTTGCTGGTTGTGTCCTTGCCTCCACCAAAGAAGGAAACCAAACCCTAGAATCAAAAGACAGATGCAGCCGAGGCTCGAACCGAAGGCCAAGGCTATTTTGTGGCTCTTGGTGTTTCCGGACTCCTGTGAACCTAAAGTAGCAAGCGGAAGAAAAGTTGCATAAAGTTCCAGTAACCATGAAACAAGATTTTGAATTTCAAAATTGAATTAGAAAGCACAACGATCTTCAAAAACAATCATGACCTAAAGAATCAGTCCAAAAGAAGAAAAGTGAGATGAGAAAAAAAGAAGTGAGAAACTTTTGGAAAAGAACAATTACAAAACTTGAAACAGAGAAACCAGAAACAGGCGGTTTCTGTAATCACCTTGTGAATTACTCATGGTGAACAAAAGTGGCGTCGGTGTAGTTCCATCACAGCCATGCACAGCTCCGGTGGTGCAAATCATAGGGTTTCCGACAACCCTGTATCGAACCAGAATCGAAGAAAAATTTTGGTGGAATGAAACCAATTGTTCCAGTAACCATGAAAGAGCAGAAAGTTTTAACAATTCACTTACTTGAATGTCTTGGCTCGTAAACTAGGGACAGGGCCACTTAGATTATTGAATGAAAAATCCCTATAAACATCAAACAAAACCCACATATACCATAATCAGGAGAAGATAAGATAATATCTGCCATTACTGAACAACTTCTTAGGACTTACAGGAAGGAAAGCTGTGTCATATTAGACAAGGAGGAAGGAATTGGTCCATTGAGACTGTTATTGTTCAACCTCCTGATCTCAATTGAAAAATACACTATCAGTTTCGGTCTATCAGTACTGTTTGGTTAGCCATTGAATGTATAGATACAGACATATATATAGTCCTAGATTTCACTTACAAGTATTGGAGTGCCTTCAGATGTGATAGAGTTTCAGGAATTTCACCAGTGAAATGATTATTAGAAAGATCAAGTGTTTTAAGCTTTGGGATCCTTCCGAGCTCATGGGGTATGTGTCCTGATATATTGTTGTCCTGCAAAAGCCTGCAAAACAAAAACTTATAATTAAACACAACATTTTTAAACCATACACCTTCGAGGTAGAGTTGCAGTAGGTCACAAGTTCAATTTGGGAAACCACCGAGACTTGTGCACAGGAGTTGTTTTTAAAAAAAAACCCTTTGAGTTTAAGTTGAATTTACTCACACAAATTGGAGATTTGTCAAGTTTCCTATGCTTGGTGACAGAGTCCCAGACAAATTCTGGCTTGGAATTCCTCTGCAACACAAGTTAGTCCCAAATATTTCACATACTGTTTTTCTAACTTGAATCTTAAAATAGTGTTGATGTTTTCTGGTTTATTTTCTACTTACAGGCCAGTGACTGTCTGACTATCAGGAGAACAAGTGACCATGGTCCAGCTACATGGATCTGCTGCAGTTTCATCCCAATTACTCAGAATTCCATGAGGATCATGCAGTGAACCTTTAATACCAATCAAAGCTTGCACTGCACATATTTTGAATAAATCAAAACAAACCCCAAGTGACATTCTGCTGCTCTGATTCTTTGAAAATTAAAGAAGAAAACTTATAATATTACCTTCATAGTTTACACCCTTTGAAGAAAGCGAGCCACTGACAGAATTCCACAAGCAGAGCAAAACCAAGCAACACAAAGCTGGATTCTCCTTTCTTCTTGCTTCCATTGCTTCTGAGGTTTCAAAGCTTTGGTGGGATATTATGAGTTGTTTGATGGATTCAATTTAAAGACAAGAACTTTGTGCAATTGGGTTATGTGGGTTTTGATCTGTTATAGGTAGAAGCTTCATATCAGAACAAACCAGTACAACTGCTCATGCTCCTCACACCCATAATTGCACTCACTCACTCAAAACCTTATGTCAGAGATGCAAGAGCCAAGAAAGCTAAGTATAGGTTTGTGGGTTGTGAAGGACTAGAGAGGAACCAACATGCCTGCCACTGGTTCAGTAAAGTAAAGGAAAAAGAATATATAAAAAAGCTAACAAGGCACCACCACATTGATTAAACCAAATCTAGATAATATCAAAAGATGATTGATAAAGCAGTAAAATTCCTTCAATCATTCATGCATTTGTTTACTGAGAACAATTTTTCTATGTTCACAACGGATGGATCGTTGGTTGAGATGGTGAACTTCACCGTAATGACACTTAACGTAAATGTGAGGTCGTGAGTTCAAATACCGTGAGTGTTTCCCTTATCACACCATTGTCTCATCTTAGCCTGTATGCGAATGTCACCTTGTGTTTTCTCACACTGGATATCAATCCAAGTCTCAATTGATCCATGAAAATTACGGGATCTTCATGTGACATTGAATTTACTAGTAAGTTGTTTGGAGACAAATGTGTGAGTTTCATGTTATTAAAAAAATTATTAGTTGGAAGCAAAATCAAAGTATTATTAACTGGTAACCACTCTGATTTTGACAAATATAGAGCACTTTTTTCAAAGTTTAGCTTATGTGGGTCAGACCAGTTTTGGGGATTTGCTGTAATGGGGAATCCAACATTCCTTCATATTGGTCATTTTAGTTATTTATTTTAAATTAATGCCCCAAAGATTATTCTTCCCCCTCCTTATATTCCTCTCAATAATTAATAATTACTATAAAAAGTGAGAATCTCGAGGAAAAGCACTTGAAATGATAGCAACTGCTTCCAGTAATATCTTTGTTGGGCTTAATTATTATTTTTATTTATTTATTCTAATTTCTTACTTTATTTGATTCTATTACACTCACCTCTTGTCTCCAGCAGACAGTTTTTTATTTTAGCGAATCCGAAAGCAGGTAGCTTTAAAAAGCAAACGTTGTGCCCTTCTCTTTTTTTAAAAAAAAGTTGAGTTCTGTATCTATAGATTATATGTATCAGATTTTTTTGGGTCCCACAAATATGCTACGCTCACTTTTATCTGCTGCAGTCTGATCAGGATCAGATGGTGATGGTCTTGCAATCAAACAGTACTTTCGTTTGCCTACGTAATACCGCACCGTAGTGGATGATGGTGGGGTCCAATACTCACCAACTATACTTGGCCAACCTGACCGGATTATAGTTGCATAGGTGCACGTGTAATGTTGACCCCACAGTGGCGTTGACTTGGTCTTTGAACAATCATGATCATCATTCATCAACGAAGGTGAAGAAGAACCAAGGGTCATTATTAACTAGTTCGATAAGCACCGCAATATGCAAATAAATTTTCACACATTACCTGAAAAAATAATGTTCAACATTATTCTGATGACTAATATCCTACATCAAATATTGGATTGACATAACTCAACCGTATAATATATAAGTAAAATCCTAACATCTCTCACACTTTGAGCTCCGAGAATCAAAAGTAGTCAAGTGACCAAAGATGACAGTATCACTTGTGTGGGTCTAATACAGTAGTTGTGCCACTCTGATTTCCCACGCGATGTGTTTTTGGTGCCTAACAACCAATAGCGACCGTCCAAGAAGAATAAATATGCTCGGAGACGTGGCCTAGAGTGGATAATATCCTTGATGTATTTGAGTTTGGATTTCTAACATGACCCAAGAAGAATAAATCTGTGCAAGCAGGTATGTGGTCCAGAATGAACAATATCTATAATGTGTTTGGGGTTGAACTTCTGACACGACCCAAGAAGAATAAATCCTTGCGAGCACGTGACCTAGAGCTGGCAATATCCTTAATGAGTTTTAACTTGGATTTCTAACACACATTTATCCTTTCTAGATAATAATGTATATATGAAGTACATATATATATATGCTATATATGCTAACACAATTTTATTGTGGTTACTTATAAAGAGATAAGGCCAACAAAAAAGATGGCTTCAAAGTGCACCAATGTTGCTTTCCAGCTATATAAAGAAGAAAGTGTTGCAGTCACGTTATAGGATTGAAGTTGCAGTTTTGGTCCCACATTTAATCACACCAACCTGATGATCACACCTCTCTTGTGATTGGAAATAGAATTACAATAACTTTCGCTCGATTAGGCTCAACTCAACTTTAATTTCAATCACAAGAGTACTTTAGGATATATATATATATATATATATATAAGAGTCATCTTATGCGGATACCTGCATTTTTTTAATTTATAGACTTTCATCTCAACTTTAGATCTGACTAACGACTGAGATGAAAGTTCATTCTCTCTCATTCGTGTCGTCTCTCTCCTTCATCCCGTCTTTCTCTCTGACCAACACCAACGGTTGAGATGAAGGTTCGTTCTCTCTCATTCATGCAGTCTCTCTCCTCTCTTCCTTAATTATTTATGTAATTGTTTAAAATTTCACTTGTGTTTCTTTGGCTCCATATATTCCATGCCCACTGCCCTTAAATTGCTCCTTTACATCAACCAATAATAGTAATGAATAAAGGAAATGGAAAGTGGCAAATAGTAAGGGATAGTTTGGAGCCAACAGAGATGGTGGAAGTCAAGTCAAACAAGTAGGGTTAAAAGAGAAGTTGACCATGATCTCAAAATGAAGATATGCCCCCAAATGAGTAGCAAATAATTGTTCCCTTTTTTAACCCACTTGGGTTGGTTTCTTTGAATGGAGATGGAGCTAACTATTTGTACCAGTACTCTCAAAAAATGGATATATATATATATATATGTATAATAATTTAAATAATGTTTGAGATTCTCAAAAATCTCCATTTAATGTGGAGTGTTGAATGTGATATGTGTATTTTTAATCAATGACTATTTTAATGTCACAGACATTTGAGGAATTTTTAAAAGTTATATTTTAGGGATCTCTTTGATAATTTAATAAGGACATGATGAAGCCTCCAAAAATAGTTGACACTTCTTGTTCCCCCGATCACTTCTCTCCCCCAACCTTTTTCCCTCACCCACTCAATTCATATCAAATCACATTTTTCATTTTCATGTACATTTCAATATATTTGATAAAAGGACAAAAGCTGGGTGTGTCCAGAGAGTTGTTTGGTCAAATTCTTCTTTTAATGGTCAAGAAAGTAGGTGAATCATGGGATGAAAAATTGATATAATTAACCATTTGGACAAAGGCTCTCATAATGGGAACACGGTCGGACAGTCTATGCCCTTATTTATATCTAAATATGAAAGTCGCAGAGTGTTAATGTGATGAGTCGAATTTGCATCTCTTAACTGAAACTATTTATTTGAGTCATTAATTGAAGTGATAAGAATGATGTGTATCACGATGATGATTACAGTTCGAATTCCCTCTATCTCGTTTCAAAAAAATAAAAATGAAACTATTTATCCCGAATCTTCCGGCCAACTTTACCATATTTCCTAAAATAGCCGGTTCAAGGAAAGAAAAAAACAAATTATACCAATTTTAATGGCTATGGTGGTCATGGAATTAATTCCCTCTCAATTTCAAAGTACCCTTTTAAAAGCTTGGGATACCCATAACTTTTCTTTCCTTTTAATTCATGCTCCGTAGACTTTCTTTTCTTCATATATAATATATCATAGTGGTGGGGATAAAAAGCAATGTGCAATTGCTCTCTAAACACATATACAAGAACAATCTAAAAGTGTGTATTTTTCTAAAATTGTTCTTGTATGTGTGTGTAGAGAGCAAGTGCACATTGGTTTTTAAGGATGGTGTTGACATGATAGTAAGGAGTATGTTAGTCATGTTCTATTACCGGGACTCGATCATCTTCGGAAGTGTAAGCTCACACATTCATTTTTATCAATTTTATGGGCTTGCATAATATGTGTGGTTTGTGGGTTATTACGCAGACACGATTGGTTTATCCAGTGTACACTCGAAAGATAGTGACAATAGATTCACATTGTAAAAAAATCTAAAAGTAATTCGAAAATTATAATATAAATAGACACAAATTAGTGTGAGAACTAAGTGTGAAGTCCACTTGGACGTTTCAGAAATCAAGTACTATGGAAGCCTACATAATGGGCCGAATTCAGGAAGATTAAGCCCAAGAAAGCATGTGTCAAAATAATACCCAGCCCATGCAATGACATATGTTGGATGTTGCATGAAATGTAGTTAAGTGTGGAAAACTGGCTCCACTGGAATGAATGAGGTGATTGATTCCACCCTCCTGGCTCAAGTATAGCGATTGTACTGTTTTTTGCTACCTTGGTAAGTTTCCCAGATTACTACTCGTATTCTACTTGTTGGGGTGAATTTGTTTAAGTATAAATGTAGTGATTTTGTTTCCGCATTCTTAGTTAATCGCAGTCCCTGGGTTTCATGCTTGTGGATGAAATGAACTGGTGCTCCAGGTGTTCGACAAAATGCCTCTGAACGCTCTGCATCAGTATATACAATTAGAAGAGAAATTACCTGATAATAGGGAAGGCGGCTGGTGTTCCTTCCTAATAAAGTATGCCCCACAATCTAACCAAAAGTCTTCAACACCAGTTACACAACCACATCCTTGACAAATTGCATATGCTTTAATGCACCGTTTTGAAGTAATGCTAAGCAAATCTCAATGTGATAGCTGGTTTTAAGTCACTGGATTGGTGCCATAAATAGGGTAGATGGTATGTCAATTTCTATAAATACAAGTAGATGGTCTGTTCTTTGCAATAAATACTAGTTAGAGTAGTAAACCATATAGCTTCAGAGACTCATATAAATACTACTGTGGTAAGTGTTAAGTGTAGGTGCAAATGCAATTAAAGTACCAGTCTTGATAAGGATGAATGTTAATGCAGGACTGTTTTCTTCCACTTCTCTACTCTTCTTCCTTTTGTGTTTTTTCCAATCCCATTGTGAAGCAAAGGATGTCTTGAAGAACTATAATGAGATAGAGCTTCCTGGAGTGCTTGGCCCTGAAAGCATAGCCTTCGATTGCAGGGGAAAGGGTCCTTATGTTGGTGTCTCAGATGGTAGAATCTTCAAATGGCAAGGACCACAACTTGGTTGGACTGAGTTTGCTATTCCCTCTGCTGATAGGCAAGTGGTCTTTAAACAAAGATTACATATACATTAATTATCCCGTCACTTCAATTGCATGCATACACGAAAGTTTTCACAAGCTTTGTTCATGCAGCGAGACTTCATTCCTCTAATGATTTTGGCTTGTTTGTGAAAAAGATTGGACTCTATCAGTCTCTTGCACTTGTGTTGTGTATTTGGTGTAATTAACAACGGTCGTTGGCTAAGCTAGTGAACTTGAGCGCGGTAACTCTTAGCGCAAGCGAGAGGTTGTGAGTTCAAGTCCCATGAGTATTTTCCATTATCGTAATTTGCAAAATGGGCCTTACTCAGTCCAGTGTGTGCAAATGCCACCCTGCGCTATCTTCCTGCACTAGGCCTCAGCCCAAGTCTTAATTGGTCCATGTGATTGCAGGGTCTTCCATGTGACCCGGGGTTTACCAATCAGTTGTCCAATGGACAGTTGGGTGGATTCCACGTTACCAAAAAAAAATATTTGGTGCAATTACTTGTACTTGGCTTAAAAGTCGATGCATTATAATAGTACACATTTGAAAAAGTAACTATAATGTCAAATGAATCAAATATCACGTCTCTTCATTTATGACGCAGCATGATCTGAATCAGGCAATTGCAAGAGATCTCAATTCATGGACAGAATTGGCAATTGACTTTTGGCAACTTTGGCCTTTCTTGAGTCTTGTTCATTTAGTCTTTGAGATTCACTATGATGTTCTTTTCTTTGATGTATTTTGATTATGATTTAAGCATGAAAACTTAGATATTTAATGCTTCTGGTGCCTTTGGTCGACGCTTATATAGATTTCACTTTCATATATAAAACCAGACATGTAAAATACTTGCCTCTGTGTGTGGGACTTTATATGTTTACATATGATGGAATTCAACTAATCTATATGCAAAAATCAACTGTTTTGTGTAGGGATAGGAAAGTTTGTGATCGAGCAACCGATCCCGAGTTGGAACAGATATGTGGGAGGCCACTAGGTCTGAAATTCAACACTGCAACTTGTGAGCTCTTCATTGCAGATGCCACCTTCGGGCTTCTAAAGGTAGGACTGGAAGGAGGGGTTGCAACCCAACTTGCCAATTCAGCTGAAGGTGTTCCCTTCCAGTTCACAAATGGTCTGGACATTAACATCAATACTGGAGAGGTCTTTTTTACTGTCAGCAGCATGGTCTTTCAAAGAAGGTACATATATACCAAAAATGCTTGCCTTAGCTTGCTATGTAGTCACACGAGAAAAGATAGAATAAGAAATGAAATTATTAGATCTAAGGTAGAAGTGGCACCAATTGAAGATAAGTTGTGATAAAACCGTTTAATATTATATGGACATGTTCAACATGGATATAGCGGTGCTGCGGTGATTATGATCGAGAGAAATTGTGTAGGAGAGAGTAGGAAGCGAAAACAAGATCTAAATAGACATGACTTGAAGTAGTAAGAAATTATATAAATTCAATAGATGAAAGTATGATTCTAGATAAAAATGAATGACAGAAATGAATACAAGTAATGAATTCCCGTTGATTTTCTCATAAACTTAGACTCGGACGATGATGATTATTTTCTCCTTAAATTTTATCAATTATTCTGATAATTTGATAGAATTTTAAGTGGATATATATTTTGTCACCCTCGACCGCAATTGCTTGCATGCAAAGCCCAACTAACAGAGTTGAAAAGCCACGACCTTTGATTCTGAGAATTAAATTTCTCCCTCTACTGCTCCTAATTAATAATGATTAGTTACTCATTTTTCAAATACATTTCTCATAATAAAATGCTACTCTTTGATGTAGGGACTATGCACTGGCATTCATTAGCATGGACAAAACAGGGAGGCTATTGAAATATGATCCACATACCAACAATGTCACAGTCCTCCACAGAAAATTAGCAATCCCAAATGGGATTGCTCTAAGCAAGAACAATTCATTTCTCTTGGTTGCAGAATCGACCACATCAAGGATTCTGAAATTTTCTTTTATAAATGACTCAACCAGTGTTGGAACCCCAAAACATCTTGTTCAGCTTAAAAGACCTCCTGATAACATAAAGAGAAACGCAAAGGGAGAGTTCTGGGTGGCGCTTGTTTCTGGGTTAGACGAGGTGAGTGTGACAGTGAGTATGCCATCGTCCGTTGAAGATCCTGTGGGTGTAAAAATCAATGAAGAAGGAAGGGTCATTGGTGTTTTGTCTGCAAATGGGAGTAAAGAACTTGAGTCTATTAGTGAAGTTGAAGAAGTTGATGGGGTCTTGTGGATTGGGTCTGTAGTGAAACCCTATGTTGCTCATATCGTTGTCTAGTAGCATCACCCAAAATTTCTATTCTCTTTTGTACTTTCTTTCAAGTGTTGTGCTTCAACAATGTCAAAGAATCAGAATTGATGTGGGTATACACATATATATACCTATCATCAACTGTAATTGTTGTATTCAAGAGTCCGTTTGGGAGTGTGTTGGGTTTTGACCTCATGTGATAGGGTTTTCATGTCGAAAATATGGTCAGTTGCGTTGCGTCACGAGTGGAAGCAGCTCCCTGTAGCTTTGACTTTGAGTTCACTGCGGTGTGATAATACCATAAGGCTTTGCGGTATGGTGATATCATAAAACATCGCTCAACCAAACACTTTTTTGTCCAAATACATTGCATTCAAGCGAAAAGTGGTGTGTTTACCGAATTATAGAGAAGTAGATGTTGTGGACCAAATATTGGTACCCAAAGCCCATAATGAAGTCCAAAAGAAGGCCCAAGCTCACTTCATGGGCCAATAAGCCCATTTTTTGGAGACCAATCCAAATGCTACTCTGACTCACTCATATACTGCCAGTTTGCCACTCTGCCAGTATCAAGAAGGATGTGCATATGAAAAATACGTGACGATTGCAGCAGACAAAATTACAGTAAACAATTGGGCTTTTTTCGAAGCGTGTATAATTTCAAAAAATAATAAAGATTTCAGGAATTAATTGGTATTCTTGTTATCCCCGATTATTAAGTTAAACGCAAATAATCTAAATGAATTCAGTAAAATCATTTAGCAATCGAGATTACTGAGATACGCTACTCGAATCACTATCATTACTGAACAAAAATACCCCTGACCGCAAGTTGCAAAATAACTCTCACATTAAATTATAGAAACGCGGATTTTTTTTAATATTAGACCATTATTTCTCTACCGTCAGATGTGTTGTGCGGCTAAGGTTTAAAATAACGAAATTGCAGCCCATAAAAACTAGGGCTTCTTTTAAAAGCAAGGCCCGCCCGAAAAATCAGAAGGTTTATAATTTGCGGAGTTCCCAACACGTTTAAGGAATGGCCGCCTGACACAAAACGGTCACTTTTTTTTTTCTTTAACAAAAGATCTTTTCCTTTTTCATTGCTTGCCTGTGTTTCTCTTTTTTTTTAAAAAGTTTAGGGCGAGAGAGAATCTCGACTTCTCCCCTTCGCTTTGCAGTCACAACCTTTCTTTCTCTCCATCTCTCTCGATCTCTGCAATTCATACTGGTAATACATCTTCTCTCTCTTCATTCAATTTTTTTTTTCAATTTTTTACAGTGTTTTTTTGTTGTTTGGGTGACATCGCTACTCTGCATGTTAGGTATTATATGCTTTTGATTCTGATCTGTTCTTGATCTGTAGATCCGTCTTATTATCTATGCTTTTGAGAGACCTCATGTATTGTCATGATTGTTTTCTTTTTTTTGGATTTCAAATCGGGCAGATACGAAGAAGTCTTGGTTAAAAACAGTGTTGTTTTGTTAATTTCGGGTTGGATATTAATTTGTGTAGTCTCTGTTCAGTTGTAGACACTTGAGAAGTTCGAGAGAAGGATGGGATATATTGGGTCGCATGGAATAGCAGCACTCCACAGGTACAAGTACAGTGGTGTGGATCACTCTTATCTTGCCAAATATGTGTTGCAACCATTTTGGAGTCGCAGTGTCAATTTCTTCCCACTCTGGATGCCGTAAGTGTTCACCTTTTTTGAAGTAATAATTCCTATATATTTCTTTTCTGAGCTTCATGGATCGAGTATTTCTTTGCTTTGTTGTTTGTTGTCAGTGTTAGTTATTAGGCTAGACCAGTTTATTTTTTTGGATAGATTTAGGGCATGAATCTTCTGTTGACGAAGCTTATCGCCAAAACCAATGAATTGTCTATCTTATGCAAATAAAAGAGAGAGAGCTTTTGTATTAACTGTCGTAGTAAATTATTTGATTGGAAAGTAAGAATTTTATTCCCCATGTTTGTTGGATTGGGAGTGTTGCTTTTAGCTTTATTTCTGTGGCGCCATTGTTTTCTTCTATGTTGACTTGGTCCAGGCTCCAATTGTACTATTGCAGAATTGGCAACTTAAAAGCTTTTAATCTTCTTCTTTTTTCCAAGTTTTGTCATATGTGATGTGTACCCGAAAGCATGATTTGGTTTCTACATACATTATATTGCTGTATATATCTTCTTTTTTTCATGACAGACTGCACTAGGATGAAACCCTAAGATGAATTAACAATATTTGGAGAGCAGGGCTGTCATTCACTTTAAGCTAAATTACCCCATGGATTATGAAAGTTTCTATCACGTTGAATAAGTACAGATGTTGCTGACCATGTTAGCGTCTATTAGTGAATGTATATCTCATTATCTCTTCGTTTTCTTGCTAAATTAGCAGCTACAGGTCAAGATAGTTTTGCTTTGAATGTACCTTCTTGAAGTTTCCTTGATGTCCAACTGAAGGCAAATTGCATGTATTTCAATTATAGTTGGCATTATTCACTACTTTCTATCTCCACTCGATTTATGGTGGGAAGTTAGGTGCTAGATTGACTGGAAATCTTCATTTTATTACAGTTTTTTTTGATTTATTATCCAAATAATTATAATTTGTAACTTTTGCTATATAGTTGATTGTGGATTGTTTTCTCAAGTGCCACTTAAGTTTTTGCATACGCAACTTTGATTCAATTTTCCGACCATCTTACAATATTGGAGGCTTATTTTAATTTTTTAAAGTTTTCTTTTGTTTTGTTCTGCTTCGCTGAGAATTTTTCGTATTTCGAATATAGTAATCTTCTTATTGTTCACTGACATTTTCTTGTACATTTGCATGTCAATTATGTTTTGCTTCTGGATCTTCTCCAGGCCAAATATGGTAAGACAATTGTTACTTGGCATGGAGCAGTAATTCTCAGGATGATGTATGCTTCCTTGTTAGAATACTGATCACGTGTGCTTGGCTTTTCAGATTACACTTACAGGATTCATGTTCTTACTCATATCTGCACTGCTTGGCTATGTAAGTAGGTTCTTCAATTTTATGTTCTTCACTTTTTTAGCACTGAAAAAAATGTTCACATTTTTACTTGTTATGATACCCTCATTGTGAATTACTTGTTTGTTGTTAGTAGATGGAAACTTTTTGTCGTGCTATTAACTATCATGTGTTCTCAGATATATTCACCTCGCCTGGATTCCGCTCCACCACGATGGGTTCATTTTGCACATGGTTTACTTCTATTTTTATATCAGGTTCATTTCTATACCTCACAGGCAAAGCAGCAATATATTTTTTTCTTGTCCATGCATTCTGATGCAAAATAACACTTTCATAATGTTTTGTCAACTATCATACAGACCTTTGATGCTGTAGACGGGAAGCAAGCACGACGAACAAATTCCTCAAGCCCATTGGGGGAGCTGTTTGATCATGGTGATTTCTTTTTTTTTTGTTTTTTTATTCTAATTTACTAACTATCATATTTTAAGGTTGATTGAATTAGTCGTTTGCCAATTTATTGCAGGATGTGATGCCCTTGCTTGTGCGGTATGTGCTATTTATCTCCTTTGCTTGCCGTTGACTGAGGCTGGTAAGTGGCAAGTGCATTTCCTTTGACATTTGTTTGTCATCCTTTCAGTTTGAAAGCTTGGCTTTTGGGAGCACCGCCATGTGTGGACGATATAATTTCTGGTTCTGGGTTATTTCGGCAGTTCCATTCTACTGTGCAACATGGGAACAGTAAGTGCATGGAAGACACTTTTTATTTACTATATACTGCAAAGAAACAATAACATGCTTTATATGTTTTTATTCTCTTCAAGAAAAGTATAAGATGCTTTATAATCCCTGACTGATAACTTTACAAGCTAAACTACGAAGTGAGTTTGTTGGCTTGCTGTCTGCATCTGCATAGATGGTTCGAACTACCACTCGGTGCTATTTATTTTATTCCCAATCATAAGTTCAAAACTGATAAAATGAATTTCTGTTTCTCATCATGTTATCATGGCTCAGACATATTTTTTTTTCATTAGCCTTGTTTCAACATCATTTTGATTGTTCGATGTAATGGTTGTTGTGTTGATCTTTGTTTTTTTTTCCATCCAGCTACTTTACCAACACACTTATTCTTCCTGCAATTAATGGACCTACAGAGGGTCTCATACTGATTTGTGTCGCCCATTTTTTCACAGCCATTGTTGGTATGCTCTTCATGCTCCTGTTTTCTATCCTGTGCTGAAGAACCTATTATTGGTTTTTGTTTCTAATCATATTTTTTTTAGGTGCTGAGTGGTGGGTCCATCAATTTGGCGACTCTCTGCCATTTTTGAGTTGGATTCCGATTATAAGTGGTAAGATTGTCATATGGCTAGCTGCCAGTAAATGGCTAATTATTCAATATGTTTGCAGCAAACAAACACTTCTGTTCTCTTCCGCTGTTGCAACAGTAACTTAGCTTAGTCAGATTCCTGATCCAATGTCTTTGTCAAATAATCCATTGTATATCCTTGGCTGAAACTGTTTTAATCTGCATTAGAAGTTTATTTGATCATGAGAGGAGAATGTTTTCCTCCACCCTGACTCCCTGAGTCCGCCCTACTACTTTTTCTCAGATCATTATTCTTCATTCTTTACTGCTCTAGAAATCGTGCTCCCTATACCACCGCACACCTTTTCAAATTTCTGAAGGAATACAAATTTCCTTTTAGCAAACAATTCTTGTTTTGCCTCCAATTGCTCAATATTCGATTAACTGGTTGCATTACCTTATGGATATTTTCTAAGGACCTTCACTCATTGTGATAATTCATTCACTTGTTTTGACTTGTGCACGTCGTATAGACTGATGAAGTCCTTGTCTCCCTCTTGCTTGGTATTGCAGATCTGTTAAACTGCTTGGTACATAGCCTTAGCGCTTATGACTTTGACAGGGGTTTCTCAAATAATAATAATAATAATAATAATAACAACTATAAATGATGTAGACAGGTGACCGGATACGTCCTGTTTGTATGTGATTTCACTCTGACCTGCCCATTATGTTCTTTCCCCAGCCTTTTTCAGTAGTCTTTCAACATATTAAAAAAATATCATTGTCCTGTTTTCGTTATCATCTACTGCTTGTTGTCTCTTCTGCATAAAGCTATCAATAAATTAGTAGAATTCAATGTTTTAGTTTGGACCCACAATTGGGTAATCTTTCTTCAGGTGGCAAATACAATTGCATGTTCATTGAAAATAAATTAATATGATACTTCATTGGTGACTTATATCTGTCTTTGTGTCCTAACTGCTTATCAAATTGGAACTTATATCCCCTAAATTAGTTTAGGTTTTAGTTTCCTCTTTTTTTTTTTTGCACCTTTACACCTAGTGGTGTGTCCTTATGTTGAAGTTTTATATGAAAAGAAAATCAACTCATTTTTCTTCTTTCCCTCCCTAACTTCAGGAATCCCAACATTCAAAGTTGTGTTATACTCGATGACAGCGTTTGGTGTCATACCAACCATTGCATTCAAGTAAGTGACTATGTAGTATGTACTGGTTGAAAGATTATGAAATGTTTTTTTTTTCTTATTTCGTGTTAACCCAGTTAGGATCATCCAATCTCTTATATTCCAGGCCTAATTGTGTTTTACTGGCACATTTTCTCAGATGTTTTGTATTAATGACCTTATGGCCATGTCTTGCTAAACAGACATTCATGTCTTTCCTGCCCTTTGAAAGTGGCCGGTTTGAAGTTCTTTCATAATCTTTTTGTGCAGTGTATCCAATGTCTATAAGATTGTTCAGGCAAGAAAGGGAAGCATGTTACTGGCCTTAGCAATGGTAATTTTGAAGCCCCTTAAATTCGCATTTACTGATTCTACGTTCACCCATTAAATAATATGTTTTTATTTGTCAGCTTTACCCATTTGTTGTGCTCTTGGGAGGAGTTCTCATGTGGTAAGACTTTGACTGTCTATTTGTTTTAAATCAATAGAGTTTTAATTTGTACTGTAATTGTCTTAATATGAGACATTACTCTTTATGTAGGGATTATCTGTCTCCATCTGATATAATGGGGAATTATCCACATTTAGTTGTAGTGGGCACAGGACTTGCATTTGGGTTCCTTGTGGTAAGAAACCAATTTCTACTTAGATTTTCATTGAATTCCATTATGTTCTTAAGTTTCCTCAATTTAGGCTTGTTATGGGGATTGATTTACTGAAATGGGCAAGGGTTATAACTTTTATGGCATAATTTGTCGGTCAGTTTGCTCCTTAACATTCTTGGGGTTCCTGTGGTGTTTTGGTGTCTATAATGCATCATTGGTGGCTCTTATGGAGAATTTCACACTTGAATTTACCGTTACAATGCAAAATTTAGAATTGTTTCCATTGAGTGATATTGTGGTAGACTAACATGTCCTTGACTATTGTACCTTTTTTTTGGACAGGGAAGGATGATTCTAGCTCACTTGTGTGATGAACCCAAGGGATTGAAAACTAACATGTGCATGGTATGTACCATTATATTGTGTTTCATGCTGTTTTCTAATTGTTAAGTTGGGATTTTGGCTATGACCGTAATACGAAAAGCATGCATTTAGACTAGACATTGGATGAAGGGAGGTTCCTTGTCCAGTCCATGTTCTGGATTCGTTTCTTTTTTCCTTTGTGTGTTTGGTGCTTGGATTGGAACTGAGGCAAGAGAGAACGCTTCTTCCTTTGCTTAATGACATGAGATGATTAAATTCAATTAATCATTGCGTTCATGGCTAAAGCAAGATTTAAACGTTAAGTTCTATATGTTTGTTTTTTTTGTGCAGTCGCTTCTGTATCTACCATTTGCCATTGCGAATGTACTTACCGCCAAACTGAATGATGGGTATGTGGTTGAATGTTCATCATTTCTGCGTTTTAACAAGCATGTAGAGATGTCTTAGGTTTTAAAATTTGTTGCAGAGTACCACTGGTTGATGAACTCTGGGTTCTTCTTGGTTATTGTGCATTCACAGGTTTGTACCTTTTGCCTCAGTTTTTATTATATATATTGTGAATATGCAATGAATCTGTGTTCCTATTTGAGTCTCTTCAGAACCAATAGTTGTAATTACTTCTGGTTATCATTCTAATTGAATTTCTATGAAAGAGTTATCTGATTCAGAATTATACCATTCACTGTTTGTACGACCAAATGGCCACACTGAAGTTGAAACTGATTTTATTTTTATTTACTTTTCGGTTTAGTGCTTTTCATTTTTGGGTAGACATGCATTGATTTTTTTTCTTTTTTTTTTTCAGCCACACTTACATCTCCTTTTTTTTTTTTCTTTATGCAGCTGCACTCTACTTGCATTTTGCCACATCAGTGATTCATGAAATCACAACCGCCTTGGGAATTTATTGTTTCAGGTGAGATTCCAGTTCCACCTATCAGAGTATGACACCATTCGACTTGAATCCAAATCATGATCGAAAGAATATATTTTGTCTTGAATATGGCTAGAGATTTATGTTTGGCGCAGAATATGTCAAATCTGGATGAGTTTATTTCTTTTAATAATAGGAAAACTTGATATGTTGAGTTAGTTAGTTTGAGATGAGATTAGCTTGGGTCAGGATTTACAAATTTATATTGGTTAGTTTGCGTATCTGTTTATGAAATATTTTTTAGTTGGTCCTGGCTCACTAAGATGTCGGAAGTGTCATAACCATCTGCTTGTTTAACTTTATTTGTTAATTTCTTGCCATTTCTAAAGTTCTTTGTTTTGTTGTTGTTAGATACAGTGAACTTATACTTTTATGGAAATAGATAAGATATACTTTTGAGACTGGTGGCTTCATCACTTTCGGAACTGAGACTGTTTATTGTATGAGTTTAGATTATGTTATGCAACAGTATGATATTGATCTCTTTAACTCCTATTCTCATACTGAATGACAGGATAACTCGAAAAGAAGCCTGAATCTGCGAATAATTTATGTATGTCTTTCACTTGTTCATGGCCCATGCTTGTTGATATTTTACATGCTTCTATACTTTGGAGTCATTTGCTCTTTTGTAGTTCTGACATGTTTCTAATTTCACTAGCTTCCAGTGCTCTCGACGCATTGTTATTTCTGCACTCCCTTTGAATTTTTCTTCAGCTGGCAAGACAGGAATGATGCAGGAATACCAGGGATTTGGGTCATCATATTTCTTTTTGACATTGAGTATTCAAGCTGTAAGTGGATCCACTTGACATGGTCCAGTTCAACTGCACCATTACAGATTACTTATTGATTTGCACAAGAGATTAGGCAATATTAGATATATATAACCTTTCCGATGTTGTTTTACGTATACAGTATTTATTACCTGCTGAATGCCTAGGCTTTGTAGAGAGAGAGAAAGAGAGAGAATTGCTGTTGTTTAAATTTTAGAAGATGGTTAGGGTGTGAACTGATGGTGTAATCTACTCTTCAAATTGTTTTTGCTGGTGTAATGCGGAAATCAGGGAAAAGACATCCGTGCGTCTAGGGAAATATGGTCTCATAGGATTGCTTCATCACTATGATTTGACTTGGAAGTTCTATAAGTTGGTTGCTTCATAGGGTTTTCACAAAATTTTGTAGAAACTCAATTGTTATCAGGCACATTGGTGTTTAATTCACATCCTTTGTGTTACATTCGCAGTTCTTTTATGTGCAAATATTACTTGTTCAAAATCTCCTGCAAACTTGTCCAGGATTAGATTTGTCCAGTGAGGAGATGGATTCTGTGGTTAGATATTGGAATTTAGAAGTTTCTGCATTCTTAACTGTTTGAATATTTTGTGATTTCGCTGGGGACATATGGTTGAAAAAGTATATTTCAAAGTTTCTGCCTTCTTTCCTAAGCTTACATTTCTATAATTAGTTAGATTGGCCCCCTTTCTTCAATCATTAAGTATGATTGGTGTTAATGTGACAAACCTAACTGCATTCATTTTCAATCCCATTCAACCAACTTGGGTGTGTAATATTTCGAGTTGAACTTGGGTCCCAGCAGAAATGATTCATCCGAAGGTAACTCGGCCACTGTGATGATTACATTTTTCGTTTCTATATCGTGGGACCGCTCCAAGTAGGGTATTTTGGATCCACCTGATAGAGTAAACCCATAGGGTCTTTTGGATCTACTTGACAGAGTAAACCCTTGAATCTGTGCATTACATCTTAATGATTCATCCTAAGGTCACTTTGTTTATTACATTTTTTTTTTATATCATGGGGACCACTTCAAGGGAGGGTCTTTGGATCCATCCCAACAGAGTAAACCCCTGAATTCGTGCATCGCAATTTTGAATTTTTTTTTGACACGGGATCTGGGTATTTTGTTGATATTTTATCAAGAAGTATGCTCCAAAGTATTGACCAGAGATTTTGAACCTAGGATGTAAGGATTTCAGGTAATGCCATCAATCAACTCAGCCAACCCTTTTGGGGGTTCACCCTTGTGATTACATGTTTGTCGGTTTGACAAGTGACCATGATCTTCGAGAAAACAACACAGTATAATCTGTGCCATTAGACATTGAAAGTCAACATTAAAGGTGACGCAACAAATGTCAGATTGAGTGAGAGATTTGGATGAAAATGGAGTGTTTGTTCACTGCTTTACTCAAACTTTTGATGTTTAGTGAAAGAAAACGTAAAGGTAACGCTTCACTTTCTTTCTATATCAGTACGTTGTTGATGTTATCTGCCTATCATTTCCTACTTAAAATCCTAGAGTCTGGATCTTTTCACTGTCTTTTCTTCTGGGTCAAGAAACAAATCTTCCCCTTCATTGATAGTCTCTCACAGGCCTTTTGTCAAACAGATAGATAGCAATTTAGTATGTGCATTGTTTGAGTATTAGTACCCAAATTTGAAGAAGGGAAGCAATGAAAGAGAGAGGCAAAGCGGTGGAGATGTACAACAGAGACGACTTTTTCTCGGAGTATAGTTCATCGTCAGCTCTTCAATGCCAGAATCACCCACAATGGTCGTCCGTGGGTTTATGCGCTTACTGTCTCGAGGATCGCTTGATGCAGCTTCTCTGCTCAAATTGTGAAGAGCAGCATCGGTCGTGCTCCTCCAATCGCAATTCCAACGCTGTTGAGGTAGGCAGTGTTGGTCGCATGTCGTTTCTTATAGAAAATGAACAACAAGATCAACCAAACTCGAAACCCAAAATTGGTACCGATAACAAAACAAATGAGCTTTTCTTGTTCAAGAGGAGCAGTAGTAGCTGTGCAGAGATCAAGAGAAAAGGAAAGTTTTGGAGGATTGAGAGCTGGTTTGGGAAGAAAAGAGAGAAGAATTGTGAGAGGAATAGCGTTGGAGGAGGGATTGATGAGAAAAGGGACTTGTGGATTGTTGATTGCATGGGTGTTTCAAGGTCAAGGTCACTGTGCAGTTTCAGGGGAGGTGGGTTTCATGGTTCAGCAGATGGAGGTGACATGATGTCATTCTCCGGTGCTCGGAGCTCCATCTCGGCTGCTCGGAGAAGTGGGTTCAGTGAAGTAGAGCCAAGAAGAAGCGGATATGATAGTGAAAGGAGAGACAGTACTAGTCTTAATGGAGCAACCAGGCGTATATTTTCACTCAAAGAAGGGAATTTCATAAGCGTAGATGGTTCAGGCTTCATTGACTTGAAATTTGATCTCCCGTCAGAAGGAAAAACAGGGTTCTCTGCTTTGAAGCAGAGTGTTCAATTAGATACAGACTCTGCTTTTGGTAGCATGAGAGAAGATGTCATTGGTAGGGAAGGTGATTTGATTAGAGGGATCAAGAACAGCAGGAAAAGTTACAAGAGTTGGAGATGGATTTTCACTCGGGCACCATCCAAGTGCAAGTAAAAAAGATAAAAGATTTTGTGGTCAAGCCCTGTGAAAGCCCACAAAAAAGTGCGTAGCATAGTTAATTTGTGATTTTGTGCCTTCCATTGTGCACTTTATACTTCACATTTTACCTTCATTTGGTGTTTATGTTGATCCATGAGCCATTGTTCTAGATAAATTATGAGGGCGCAAGTTATATCTTAGACTCATGGACAATTGTAAAATACATTTGAATCACAAAAGGAAAAAGGACAACACAACAGGATTCTGCCTAGGGTTTATGGTGCCCGAGGTCGAGAATTCAAACCAAGGTTATTTTTTTTGTGGAATACTGATTCCGTGGACTTGTCTCAATTTCGGGCACCTACGAACATGAGGCTTTGGTCCAATTTTACCTGTCATCAACGTGGTGCAGACTCTTCTGGTGATCCAAGTTTTACGCTCACTCAACTGTTTGAAAAGTCCGAAAAACGTGTTAGATTAGGTGGTTCTTCGGTTACCCAAAAAAAACTAAATAGAAGCAGCATAGTTGACAAGAAGCATAGGCATGCCAAGTAATTGCATTGTTAACCAACACACCAATTTCTTGCTGATAGTTTCTCCTAGCTTCTCACTCAAAGTTCACCATGCTTTTGAATCACCCTGAGCTTAGCACTCCTACTTCGTCGATTGAAGTTTTCTTCCCTTTCAGATGGTGTAATGGGGCGTTTGGTGAGGATTATTCCGTTCCTGCCCTGTATCATCTGTCTAATCCACGCTTCCTTTTTGTCACCGTCCTTTCTGATGTTCCCAGAATCTGAGCCACCACTTGTTTCTTCAGCTCCATCTCTATCATCCATGTTGCAGTCTATGATTTTGAGAAATGTTTGTTTCACAATCCTGTCCTCCAAACTGTGGAAAGAGATGACAGCAAGCCTACCCCCAGGGGCAAGGGAGTCGAAACAAGTATAGAGGGAATTCTCCAGTGTCTTCAGTTCATCATTAACGGCTATCCTTAGAGCTTGAAACACTCGTGTTGCAGTCTTTATCCATCCTTGCCTTCCTGCCTTTTTCCCAGGAGACACACTCCGTATCAACTTTGCGAGATCAGAAGTGGAATGCAATCCACCGTGTAGACGGGCCCGGACTATCTTATTCTGAAGCAAATACCAGTTGCTTTCTTCCCCATAGTCCCGCAGAATTCGTCCCACTTCACTATCTGGCCAAGAATTAAGAATGTCTTCTGCTTTTAGAGTAGCCTGAGGATCCATCCGCATATCAAGAGGTCCATCGGCAATCACACTGAAACCCCTTTGAGGATTGTCCACCTGCATGGAGGAGATCCCCAAATCCATCAGGATTGCATCAATCCCTGAGGGGGCAAGTGGAGGAAGCACAGATTGGATGTGCTTGAAATTACTGAGGAGCAGGTGAGGACTGAGGTGAGGATAAGCATTCAACTGAGGATGGAGGAGAGTTCTTGCCTCATCAAGGGCTATGGGATCTACGTCCATCCCAACGTAAAGCTTCATTTGAGGATGGGCCTTGATCATCGCAGAAGAATGACCAGCAGCACCAAGAGTGCAGTCGACAAAAGACAAGATAGGTCTCCACGAGAAAACCTCCAATACTTCAGCCAGCATAACAGGAATGTGACTGCGATTGGAAGAGGATTGCAATTGATTCGTAATTGCCACCACATCGTCATCCAACTCTTTGTGGGAGCGAGTTCTCCTCTTCTCCTTCTCTAAAGCTCTCGATTTTGCGGCTACTGCAATTGCAAATGCTTTCTCCTTTTCTTTCTTCTTCCTCTTGCTACTGCTATTTCCATTGCTAATTGGCACAAAGCTTCCTAAGCATCGACGGAAACATGAAGCTGCTAAATATGGTGTTGATGGTGAGAACGAGAATAACACTTGCTTTGCCATTTTCTACCATTGTCTAATCGTCTCCATTCTCCCAATAATCATTTTCCCTGCTAGGAAAAAAAAGAAAAAGAAAGTGGGAGCATTACAAGTTGGGTCATGAAACAGCCAAACAAAAAGAGATTGAGATCTAAAACCATACAAAGTTAGATGAAATGTCCATCAAAGATTTAAGTTTCTCCACATAATTAAAGCAATGCCAAAAGTGATTAAATGTTTTCAAGGACAAACTTTAGGAAGAAAAATTGCTCCTAGTTTAAAGAGCACCATAATATGTTGAACACTTGAACTAGTCTTTCCCTATATCTCGAACCAAAATCACAAACCTCAAACCAAATGAGTATTTTTCATAAACATTGTAAATACACAATTTAAGGATCCCCACCTCCAGTATTTCTAGAATTAGCATCAGAGAAATAAGCATTCACACAAAAAAGAAACTCTTGAAGAATCAAGAAAGGTCAAATAACATCAACTTTCAGAAACCTCAATGCAGAAAATTATGAAGCTGTCATGGGATGAGAGGGGCAGTATCACCAAAGCATTGTGGTTACCAATTCCCAAACTGGGTTTAGAGTTTTTGTATATGAGAAAAACCTAGAAACCTAGAAAGATAACCCACATACTGCTCCAGTTATACTCCATAAGAACGATGATAGATTATAATCCATCAAAAAAAATGAACACTTTCACTTGTACTTTTGAAAAAATTGGAGCCTTTGAGCAACTACTACATGATACTATTAAAACCAAGCAAATAAATATATTGAATGAAAAGAACACATTAACAAAGCACCCCAATCATGAATAAATTTTGAATTGAAAAAAAAAAAACCTTTATAACAAAGCAGCCACCATCGTGAAAGAACAAGTTAACAATAAAACCACAACAGAAACAAAGCTTCAAACCACTAGAAAGAAGATCAAAATCCATCATAGTCAGTAACAATTTATAAGAAAACAAATCCCGACCTATCGAATAGTGCTCAGACGAGATAGATAGGAACAGAGAAAGATTCCAGCGTCCGCTGAACGAGAAATGGAGACGTACCCGAAAATGAGAGGATATCTAGCGGTGGGTCTTCTTTACCCAGTAATCCTGCCGCATAGACGCTCTCGCAGTCTCGAATTAGCTTGGCCGCATTCTGTTCAGAGTTGCTTGGTTCGGCTGTGCAGAAAAGAAGGGTATTGATAATTTCTATTTTCCATTAATAAGTAATAATTTGTTTTTATTGGGAAAACGTAAATATTTTTTTAAAAATAATTCCTAATTAATAATAAAATTCGTTTTTATCTAACTGGACATCCACGTCAGCTATGCAAAGACCCCGCCACCGCCACAATGTTTCCCTAATTATCAGACTTGACCGTTATTACCAATTTTGGCAGACCGATCTGGTCGAAACACAAAACCCTAATTCAAATCTCTAACCGGAGGATTACCACTCTTCACTGTCTTCGGTTTAGAAACCAGCAACCTGGGCAAGTGAAACTGGAGTCTTTCCTTGCTTGGGACAGCGAAAGGCTCTCTCCGGAGAGGGAAAAGGTCGTCTCAATTGGTTTTAAAATTTGACTAAGAATTAGGTTTTCTGTCTTAGCGATTGAGATGGAGACGAAGAATGTGGTGGTTGATCAAGATCAGCAATGGCTACTCAATTGCTTGTCTGCTACTCTTGACGCTAACCAAGAACGAATAAGTACGCTCCTTTACGGAAGCTTCTCTCCATCAAGCTTCTCTCCAACCTGCAGGTTCCTTACTCAGGCCCACTCTCACACTTTTCCTTATTGTCACTGTTGTTGAGTGTATGTATTTGTTCGAGAATAGGTGTAGAAACATCTTTTTATGTATTTTGTTCTGTAATTATGTCTACTTGGTGGTATTCGGATTTTCATATGTGAGAAGATTGGATGGAATTGAGAGATATGCTGAATTCTATGGCAAAATTACGTTTGGACAGAGAGCTTTAAGCCTGGAGAAATCGTAGCAAAGTAAAATCTAAGAGGGGAATCATCCAATTACTATCAACATAATTATGATTTGGTGCCACATCCTGTAAAGGTACTTGATGGTTGTCAGCATTAGATTTTGTATGAACAATATTGTGAGCATGAGATATATCCCATAGAATCAGCTAATGAGCTAAGAAACTGGTAAACTTGCTATGTTTCCCAATAATCTTTCTCTATTGTTGCAGTATTGTCATTGCTTTGGGAAAAGCTTGATAATTTTTCACATTGTGTGTGCTAGTTGTTAACTGTAGTTAGTTCTTTGTTGTAACTATTATATCTTGCGAGAATATTGTTGAGAATGTGGAGCCGGTTTTTAATTAAATCTCTGTTTTGCTCGTACCCAACTGTCTCACTAATTGAATAAGGGGTTTGTATTTTGTTATAGTTGCTTCTGTTGTTTTTGCCTTTGAGCGTAGTAAAATCCGGCGATCTGTGGACGTAGCCTGTTTTTTGGGTGAACCACGTAAAATCTCGTGTCTTTGATCTTCATTTTCTGTTTTGATATTGTCATATTCCTAACAAATATGGGCCATCCTGCCCCAAAATATTATCTCCAGCATAGAGATTATCCAGATTTCATTTCTGAAGCTCATTGACTAACAAATTACAAATAACTTATAAGTTCCTGCCTGTGGCTGCAGATATTCTCTTTGCTGACAGATGCTTTGATTGAGATCCAAGAACAAGTTGGGGTTGGTGCTGATGATGTGGTAATCCTTTTTGGCTTTTGACTGCCTTTTCTTTAAACCCTCTGGGGATGGTGCATCAATCTTTGAACAAATTGTTACCACAGGATAGTGACTGGGAAGAAGTTCAGGAAGGGGATGTGGGTTCAGATAATGATTTGATGTATTCAGCCCATGGTGTGCCATTTTGCAAATCTACATATGACCATCTTGAAGCAATGGCAAAGGCATTTAATGAGGTTCGGTTTATACGAATTAGAATTTCCTTTCTCTCATCTTTAACTCTTGACAGTTCTTTCTTTGTTCTGAATACCGATGATCCAGGAGGACGATGATGAGATATTCGCTGTCACCGATTCACTAAATGAGGTGGTTGTCTTTATCCTAAATTTACATGGTTAAAGCATTATAAGCTTACTTAATTTCAATGTGACTGACAGATTAATTTGGGAAATTATCTAATGGAGTTCTTTGTAAAGTTCTCATCCAATGACAGACAACTGTTTGATCATCTCCGTCAGGTCTATTTCTGATCTCACCCCAACATTTGAAAACTATCATCTAACAAGAATCTCATTTTAATCCTAATATCCTTTTAGGCTCATACAAACTTACAATGCAAGCACTTTCTTTTGCCTGTCTTAAATTGCAGTCTCTGACAGAGGCTCAATGGAACGCTTTACGAAAATCACTAAGGCTCCGTTTGGTACAGCGGAAAAATTGATTTTCAATGTTAGCGGAAATTCTGTGAAAAATATGCTGAGCTTAAAGCTGTGAAATATGCTGTGAGGTGTTTGGTGAAATAAAAACTGACGCTAGCGGAAAAACTGTTGAAATAAAGTATTATAATATTAGTTTTTTATATTTATATTAAAAGTAATCTAATAAATATAATTCTTATTCAAATTAATTTTAAGTATTAATTTAATTAATCAAATATAATTTATATTTAAAACTAATTTGAAGTAATTTTTAATTAATCAACTTAATTTTCTTACATTTATTGTATTTTTTAATTTATATTTAAGTAATCAATTAATTTTCTTACATTTATTGTATTTTTTAATTTATCATTATGTATTAAAATTAAACACCTATAAAATTAAAAGTCTTAAATATAAATATTTTATTTGTATTTTTTAAATTAAATTTATTTTATTTTAATATTAAATTTACTGTTATAATAATTATAAATGCATAGATATAATTAATTTATTAAAAAATAGTTATATTTAAACCTTTAAACACAGTTAAGTGGGTCCCATTAATAAAATAGTAATACTTTTATCTAAAAAGTATGGGACCCACGTCAAAAAACTACAGCGGTTTTACAAAAGAAGCTTAGGGAGCTTCTTTTAATCCGCTGGTGCTTTTCGCCCGTTTGGCAAAGCGGCTCCGCTTGTGGAGCCACCCTGCCAAACAGGCACTAAGTTGATGATGTCTTGTGTTCGTTTATGAAGTCTGAATTGCTGAGTACTATTTGATCAATCAAAGAAGGAATTCCATTCGTTACCACTGCTGCCATAGTTGTATTTTATTCCCAATTAATAGGAAGTGTAGGATATTAAGTGGACTCTATGTATATATTTATAACTAGTTGCATGCCCGCGCTTCGCGCGGCACATATTTTGATTGGAAAATAGTGATGTGTGGATGTTTTTCGATACTTTGTTAACATGAAGAGTAGTAGAGCTTTAATTGTAGAAAATAGAGATGATTATGAGATAAAGATAAAATATGTACAATACTTGTTTTTTAATTTGTTAAGAAAAAAAATTTCTAATAGGGTGTAAGAAATTTGATGCATAAGGAATAAGTATGCTAAGAGTTTATCAATTTTTATTTGCGTCGCTAGTATCTACAAAATGTTATAGGTCACCAAAGACATGTTTATGAGACAATATTGTATGGTTAGTACAACAATCTCTACAAAGTGACATTTAATATCGAGAAGTACAATGTAGCATAAGTAGTATTTTTAAAATGATATTTTTGGAATAAAATTCTTAATATTTTTAGAATAAGATTTTTGAATTTATATTTTTGAAATGTTATGTATGACTGGTAGATTTGTGCCTATAATCACTTTGACCTTCAACAACTCATTGAATTCTACCGTGCTTTCCTGTCACCACTTACATGTTCCAATACCAATTGGGTTGAATTTACTTACACATTAGAACAATATAGCATGAGAAAAGCGTCTCATGTTGTGTATGTTGCAATCCAAACAGACTACTAAACCTGACCAAACTCTAAACATGCACAATACATCAACTAAATACTACAAAAACACACAAAATACATCAAAAACACACAAAAATTCCCACAAAATGATGATAATTAATGCCAAAAACACACAAAATGTTTTCAAACTAAATACTACAAATGAATTTCATTAATTGAGTAATATCAAAAGACTCTCATAATTAGCAATACATGACCTTTGAGAAACCAAAACAACATCAAACCACTCCTATGAAATATTAAATTCTCATACAATTCAATATAATTTTAAAATTATTTGAATACTATTAATTGTATGAGTGTGGTTGTGGGTCTTAAAATGTATGAATGTGATTGTGGGTATTAAAGTTTTGCAATATATTTATGTGTGTGGTTGTGGGTCTTAAAGTTTTCTAATATATTTTAAAATTTTCTTTTGTCTATGTAGGCTTTTTTGTAAAGACGTCCACATAGCACCATGAATTAAGGAGAAGCCTTGTGGATCCTTAGTTATATATATATATATATTGATGTTATTTCACATGAAACGTAAATTTGGAGATAAAATGAGATTTTATTTTGGGGTCTGTAGAGAGTTAAATAATTGATTGGAGGTGACTTTGTGAGGGGGCAGGACAAAATATAATATCTTATTCAATATCCTTATCAATCACATGTTTTGTCATACTAGAAAGAAAAAACGTAGGGTATTTTGTCAGAAAGAGTGAGGTAGGCAAATTGATAGACAGTTGGTGACGCAATGCTCAGAACATATATTTCTATAATTAGAACACCTCCAACAGACACTCTATAACCATAGGGA
Organism: Tripterygium wilfordii; assembly: GCF_013401445.1. Classification (NCBI taxonomy): domain Eukaryota; kingdom Viridiplantae; phylum Streptophyta; class Magnoliopsida; order Celastrales; family Celastraceae; genus Tripterygium; species Tripterygium wilfordii. The sequence continues at coordinate 11,207,229 of NC_052233.1, read as the reverse complement.
ACTGCATATATAGAGTTTTGCAGTCCAGTTTTTGATACAAAATGACCATCCAGTACATACCGTTGCAAATCTGCAGATGCTACAGTAAAACAGTATAACAAACGTTCACTGTTCAATACTGGAACAATTTTATATTAATTTTTCTCTCTTCTACTTAGATTTTGTGTGTGTATATAATTTATGCGTGATTTACCTGATAAAGATGAAGATGCGTTGGAGAAATGAAAAATTTTGGATAAAAATAGGAGAGGATAGAAAGTAGAAACTGTGGAATTAATGGCTTATCTTTTAATTTAGCCATTTTTTTATTTAATTTTAATGAAAAGGTATCTGTTCAAGTTTAAGTTGGTGGCACTAAATATTAATTTTAATTAATTTATCATCTAAATATAGTAGGAATTTACTATGATATTATAAAATAAATTGATTTTAAATAATAAAAATTTTGATTGTATAAATGAATATTTAAATGATTTAGAGTATCTGCTGCGTGGTAGCACAGTTTGGAGAAACTGTAAATTTGTGAAAAGTGTACTTTTATTGTAAGTTTATAAAATCTGTTAAAAGTATATGCTACAGATGCTAACTTCCAAGAATATGTTGGTTAAATGGTGAATACTGGTCAATTAGATAACTACATACGTTGTTAGTTCTCAATATGCGAACTCCATGAAAAGAAGGTGCATCAAGAAGAAGTCTTGGTGACAAGACTTGAAGTTGATCTGTGAAGAGTTATATATCACACACTCTTGTGGTTGTTACATTTGAGCCAGACACTTGGTTCGACCTTGTTTGAGTAGTTGTCAATTTTGAAGAAGAACGAGTGATGTGATTGGTTGAATATATACGAGTGCCGTGCATTTTTTTTCATACACGTGAGAAAATATTCAGTGGTTGCTTAACACGACGTCATTCAACAGGTGTGGTGTGTATGTCCCACTGAATACTCAACATATGGCGCTTTAATTCCAATACTGCCTTTCTTTTCGGAATTGAGCTAGCCGTGGCCTTGAATATTACGAGCTTTATTCTTGAGGGTGATGCGCTTATTATTGTCTCTGACCTGAACTCCAATAGGACCGTGCTTGCCCCCTATGGTTCTTGTGTGGATGTCGCTCTTCTCCTTTTGCAGGACTGTCACTGTGAAATAGTCCACACCTCTAGGAGCAATAATCAGCTAGCTGACTCTTTGGCGCGTCATGGAATGAACTGTTTTGATTCTGTTATGCTCATGGGACATGTTCCCCACTATTGTAATATCTATGCTATTGCTGACTCTTCTATCTAATGAACTTTTCCTCCTCAAAAAAAAATTCCAATCAGCAAAGCCTCATTACTTCAAGTGCCATGAAACCACCATCTCCTCTTATGTCTTTGCTACCGTTGCTATACAAAAATACTAAATCGCCGTCCATTGGGTCGTTGCCCAGTAATCTTAGTTGGAAACTTGACCCACCCACTGTTGTTTCACCTGACAACTTGATCATAATGATAGCTACATCAACCTTATACTGCATAGAGACCCTCTTAATACCCCATCTGAAACCTCTGTCGTTTGCGGATTCTCCAATCTCCCTTTGTTTCCATCGGAAAGAAATCGAAACGCCGAGATTTCTTTCGTTTTCGTCTCCGCTATAGAAAACAACTACTAATCAATTTCAAACCCTAATCCTACCATGGAAGATGGCTTGACGTTGGAAACGAAAATGAGTGATAAGGATTAAAACGTCATGTGTCAAGTATTAAGTGGAGCATGCGCACCACGCCAGCTGAATAACGTGGTGCTAAGCAACCCCTAAATATTTTCTCGAGCATCAGACAAGGACTATAACTAAACAAACGGAATCCTATATTGTTGTGCTAGAGAGACATTTGGTTTGTTCTTCCCCAACAACCCATGAACCAACTCTTTCCCTTTTATGACATATGGATTAATTCAGTACCTTTCATGAATTCATTAAACCCACCAATTAGGTTTTGTCATATTGGACTTCCATTTTCTGTATTTTTTTTAACCACCACCTACCCAAAAGACAACCACCCCTTCTTCTACATGATAAACTTGTGATTGGGAACAACAGTATCAGTGCAACACATGCTCCATGTCATTCACGAGTCTCCTCCTCATATGAGATTCGAACCTGAGATCGTGTAAAATAATCTATCTTTGGAACAAGCAGAAAGTTGAAGTTCAGAGGATTTATAGAACATGCAAGAGCCTCAAAAATAAAAATGAAAAGTAAATCTTTAATCTTACAAGCCTTTTGTAAAGATCAAAGAGTATACATATCACGTACATATGATAAAAGCTGCTTAAAACACAAAAGGAAACACACTCTACCATCATATATATTTCTTGTTCTGATAGGGTATGTGTATATACACACACAGAGACCAGTACATACACTTAGCATAAAAGAAAATAAGAACTTCAAGTGCTGGATTAGCAGCAGAACCCGAAAATCACCGCAGCCACCATGTGTCACGGTCATTTCTGGTACTAAATGAGCAAAACTTGAACTCAAGAACTTCTGCTCCGAGCTCAGTGACTGTTCTAAGAGGAGCTATAAAATTGCGACACAGCGGGCAAGTAAATAGCTTGTAAGCAATGCATCTATCCAAGCAAACTCTATGAAACACATGCTCACATCTCAACGCCCTAATTTCATCTCTTCCTCCAATCTCACACATACAAACAGCACACTCTAAAACCTCCTCCCCTGACACCATTCTTAGCTCTCCATGACCAATTTCTGCACCCATAACATCTGATAATCCAAAAGATCCGAAGAAAGAGCAAAAGAGAATGAAATCCAATGCCCATTTCAATTGAGCAATGAAGGAAATCAAGTATCTAAACATGGTTGAGTAAGTGGGAGAGGTTTTATGGTTGTGGAGTAGCTAAATGTAATGCAGGGAGGGTATTTATTTATAGGCAACTTTCTAGTGGAGTAGAGAATCTTAAAAATGTCAAGGATCCCAGTGTTTTTTTGTCCCAACTATCTCTTAAATGTTGAGATGAACGCATAGGATTCATATGAAATCGTGGACATTCATCTCTTAAATGTTGTGTCCAAAAGTCCTAAGAGTAGTACAACTATTATTGGCATTATTTATTATTCATGTGCATGTTCAATGAAAATAATAACTATACAACACAAGCACAGCCCCGCCATCATATGACAAAGTGGGTCTAAATAAATTGAACCACTCTCCAATAATATCTTGGACATCTGTTAATACATACTGTAATTAATTTTCTTTCAACCAATAATTGCATTCCTAATTTATTCGTCCACACCTTTTGATGACCTCAAATTTCAGTATTTATAAAAAGGCAAAAGAATAAGGGGATGAGGAAAGTAAATATTTTCTGCTTTGAGTCACAAGTCCACACGATTTTATTTTTCTTGTCATCTCCCTAGTATTTAGGGTCAGAAAATGTGTTTCTTGCATGAAAGGTGCTTGGCCTTTACTTATATGTCACTCAGTTGGGTTATGTCAATCCGATGTAGATTACAAGTCTTGACAGTTCTCGCACTTGTGAGCTCAATTATACGAGGCTCAACAAGTGGACACATATAGAGATTTTGTTTAAATGGATCGAGTCTTTGTTCCGTTATCATGCTAGAAATCTAAGCCCAAACACATTAACAAATATTGTCCACATTGAGCCATGAACCCACACTGATTTGTTCTCCTAAACCGTCTACATAGTACTTAGGGGCCAGAAAATGTGTTTGATGCGTGAGAGGTGTTTGAACTTTGCTTATATGTCACTCGATTGAGATCAGTCCGACCTGAGATTACAAGTCTTAACAAAACGATGATCGAATATTCATTCGAAAATGACATGTAGCCCATGGGAGTTCACCATGTTTATTTCATTGATTTAATCAATGAAATAGTTTTATTTTCACTCTTTTATCCCATAATTTATTGTCCAAAATTTATTGTTTTAATATAGATTATATTATTTTTTAAAACACACTTTATAATTCATTGTTTTAGTTCTGAATTCATTTGTTTTAGTTTTGAATTCATTTTTTTTGAAATTCTATTAAAAAAACAATGAAATTAAGATTTACCCGATAAAACTCATCAACAATGGATATTGTTAGAAATAGTTTTATGTGTTGATTCTGAATATGTAATTTTTTAAAAATCTAACATGTATTTTGAAAATTAAAACGTGTTAAAATTTCGTTTAAGAGACTTGGGCTCCCATGGACTACCACTATATGGTCTACCAAACACTACTGATATTCATTGCACTACAGCAAGTCAGCAATCCACTTATATTGGGCTTCACTCTTTGGACCTGATTGTAGGCCCAACTACATGGGCTTCCTATCTTGTACTTTTTGAAGCCCGTATTAGAATCACCGCAACCACCACGTGTCAGTATCAGTATCACCGTCTCCGGGACCAAACGAGTAAAACTTGAACAGAATCACTTGAGCTCCGTACGGGGTGAAAGTTGTACTCGGAACCAAACAATCCCGGCAAAGCGGGCACGTGGAGTGCTTAAACGAGAGCCATCTGTCCATGCAGACCCCGTGAAACAGATGGCCGCATCGTAGTTCTCCGATCTCTTCTCCTCCTACAATCTGACACAAACAGACCGGACACTCCACCGATTCCCCAGACTCCGAATACTCTACTCTGCTTATTAGTTCCTGGTCGCTAGTTTCCGGCACAGATGATGACGATAACGAAGTTTTCTGGAGTATGAAATCCAGTGCACCCTTTAGAAGACTAGTAATCCAGAATACGTATCTGAACATGTTGCTTGCTTGGTTTAGCAAGCAATATATGTGAAGCTATTTATAGAGGATTTTATTTTTGTTGGGTCTCTGAAATTTATTATATATAAATATTTGGTTGTAATATGGAGTAAAAAGAAACAACAAACTGCTTTTCAATTCCCGGGAATACATCGGATTATATTCACCAATTTGTTCTTTATGGATCCAGTAAGTGAGCATAATCCAAGTCACTAAATCCATGAAAATACCTAGTTGATTGTTAAGGGGTGAGTTTGGATTTATAAACCACACTCGATTGGGTTTTCAACCGGATGTGGGATTCTTAATACTCCCCCGTATTTGTAGACTCAATTATGTCAGATCCAACAAATGTAGTAGAAGTCATGTCCAATTGAATCGAATTATCCCGATATCATGTTAAAAACTCACATACCAAACAATCAACTATATTGTTCGCTTTCGGGTTTTGGTTTATATGGATACATCGGATGTGAGATTCTTAACAGTATTTTCTACACGTAATAATGTTATTTTCTGTGATCAAACCATGTGGACTCTGAAAGTTTTGAGTTGGATCTTTACTATAAGCAATATCTTTGTGACCATGTGTTGGGTTTTTGTCCAACTAACCTTTTTTAGATAGAATTTTTCTATGCACACGTTCTTCATGGCTCGAGTTTAGATTTATATCAGATGGATTATTATTATTACGAGGAATGTTTGACCCGACTTGAACAACCTCTCAAAGACTTTTCTAGATGCTTTAGAGTGGCGCATGTTCCTGGACATATGGTAATTGGACCTAAGAAAAATAAATTCGACTAACCGATTTATTTGGCAAACATGTCATCATCATCTTTGTTTTAAATTTGGATTGTGAAACATTGATTGAATTATTGAACAATATTAATGCAACATTCAAAGACGCAGCCGTGAATTTCAAATTAGCTTTATTTTATTCATTTATTAATAAAGCTGAAAGTAACACGGCATGTGATTTGGGTCATTTTGAGTTACACCCCTTTGTGCTTAGGAACGTTTTACAAATACTTATCGAATCAAATCGAAAATCTCATTCCAATTTGAAAATCACTAATCAATTGCCAAATTTGTTTGCTGTAAGATTACTCAGACCGCACTTGCTACATATGCATTTTCCGTCAACGCAACAGTAAGGGAACCCTTGGCACACTTGAGTGCAGTTTAACATACGCGGACACCGGAATGGCCCCCTATCTTCTTCTGTTGCTATGCTAAAAGATGACATACCTGTTGATTTATGTTGGTTAACATTATGCATATAACTTGACAGGCCGAATTTAAATCCATATTAGATATCTAAAGAGAAAATTTATATGCTATCGTTTTCAGTTATAAAAAAAAATGTATACAAAATATTGTTAAGTGTACTATCAATGAGACAGTGATAGAAATATACCTAAAACCATAACCAAGGCAAATAAAAAGGCCAATGTGAACGTTGTTCTCTCCATCAAGTTGTTGCCGGTTCTTTCAAAATCAGAGAAATTCGAGATGGTGGTTGATTGGATGCAAGCAAGGGATGTTTCTTGCTAATATTTATATAGGAGAGGACATTCCTTTTTGTCATTAGAGATCACATCTCATAGCAATAAATTCTGGATTTTTTTTAATATATGATAATATCTGCTTAATATGGAAATAGTAATTGGTTGCATTAATTATAACATTTTGAGAAAGAAAATTACAAACATTTTGGACCTCATTGAATGAGATAAACTTATGGTACTTTATGGGACAAAAATTGTGGTAGGTTGAAATGGCCCAGCCCCCAATGAAATCACTATGAATCCGCCTCTGAGAGTTCAAGGCTATCTTAGCGACGGGACAAGTGCGAGTTCTGTAATGGTCGAGGGGGACAAAATAGTACGGCTTGAAACTGATTTGTGTCAGTTCGACATAGGGTCAATGTTGAGGGCCTTGAGGCGAAACGAATTCTTCTTCGACAAAAGAGGTTGGCGACAGATGTGCTTGACGTGAAGAGTTGTTGAGTCATTTGGAGAGGTTGGCGACAGATGTGCTTGACGTGAAGAGTTGTTGAGTCATTTGGAGAGACCTTATGACATGGTCGGATGGAGCAATTGATGTGTTGGATGAATTCTTCCTTTCAACAGCAGGTACTTGTAGATACCCGAATCTACAATCGTTGAATAGTCAACGTAATTTCTATGCAGGCCTTCTACAGCGGGATCCTGAGAAACAAAGCAAGGTTGAGATCGAAGGACTTGGGCACCAGTGGGGTACCTGCCAAAGAACCTCCGACGCTCAAGTCAGTAAATTGGAATTGGGTCGGTCAAAGCAAAGATATACGAATCATAAAATGTGAATGCTGATATGGAAATGATGGATGCAAAAAATGCCAGGTAGCTGTGAATGAACTGAGGGCTTAAGGAAGTGAAAGAGGGCGAGGGGTTTGAGTCTCTGAGAAAAAATGCGTCCCCTTGCTCCTGAGGGGGAGGGGGCCTTTTATAGTTGGGTAGTCAACCGACCAATACTGACATATTGGGTACAGTTCGCAGGCAGGTACGGGGAGGTGGTGTCGAGTGTCAGGACACGCGGCCTATTTTGGTTGGTTGAAGTCCGGAGTGTACAGTGGTCAGGCGGCTCGGTGTCAGAAGGTGGCTGAAGGCCGTCTGATACGACGTGCTAGGCTGTATGATTTGTCGGGGCCAGGTTCGACAGAGATCTCAGACGACCGTTACCTCAGGGGGCGGGGGTACGATAGAAGATAATGGTTTAGGTGCATGATCAACATGGTACGGGGTATATGCGTATGCAAATACATGTGAATATGATGCAAGACGCGTACCTGAGGTGTGAGTGGTTTTTGTCTCTTGATGATTAGTTACGTTAGACGTCTCCGGTTGAGGCGCTCCTTACTGAGCCGCTTAGGGCGCTCCTTACTGGGCCGCCTAGGGCGCTCCTTACTGGGCCGCCTAGGGCGTTCCTTAATGGGACGCCTGGGAAGCTCCTTAATGGACCGCCTGGGAAGCTTAATGTAGATGGGCTTGCGCGCCCTTTCATGGGCTGTCGAGGGCTCTGGATGTAGATGGGTGTTGACCGACCCACATTGCGTTGACCGTCGCCCAATATCGCTGGTTGAATCATCTGACGGTTTTTTGCCACTACAGTTTGTCCCCCACTCTCGGAGTTAGACGAAGTCTGACTGCGAGAGTAGTTCGCTGTTACTATTACGAGGTTTGTTCGAGTGGTTTTGCTAACATGGAATGTTGCTCAAGTGGTCATATTGGCCGACTTTCTTTGCTCAAGTGATCATGTTGACCGACTTGGATTGCTCAAGTGGTCGTGTTTGACCGACTTGGGTTTGCTCAAGTGATTGTATTAATCAACTTGGATTGCTCAAGTGGTCACGTTGACCGACTTGGATTGCTCAAGTGGTCGTGTTTGACCGACTCGGGTTGCTCAAGTGATTGTATTAATCAACTTGGATTGCTCAAGTGGTCTCGTTGACCGACTTGGATCGCTCAAGTGGTCGTGTTTGACCGACTTGGGTTTGCTCAAGTGATTGTATTAATCAACTTGGATTGCTCAAGTGGTCACGTTGACCGACTTGGATTGTTCAAGTGGCCTTGTGGACCGACTTGGTTTGTTCAAGTGGCGATGTCGACCGACTCGGTTGCTCAAGTGGCACTCTTGACCGACTTGGTTTGCTCAAGTGGCGCTGTTGACCGACTTGGTAACGGTATGTATCGAATGGTGTACGTTATGAAAGGATAGGCATTTAATGCATCGAGGGATCGTCTCTCGCGAATTGTCTGACGTGGCAAGCTGAGATTCGTGGTTTGTTGAAACGACGGGCTGGAAGAGGCGAGGATTTCGGGGGACGTGATTAATGGGCGCCGTTTCGTGAAACGGCGTGCCCCATCATGGGTTTTGTTTAAGACCGTTTTGCCCCTGGCTTTTTTAGTATAAATAGTGGGGTCCTCCTTAGTTTTACTTCATTCGTTTTAACCTTCACCTTTCTAGAGAGAGAAGGAGAGCGTTTTTAGAGAGAGAGGAAGTGTCTTTCCTTCGACTATCGCCAGCCGTAGTTTCCTTTGTTTTCCATGAAGACGAAGATGTTGGGGCACAAGAAGGGTTCGTCTGTCAAAGTTCGTGCGTCTTCGAAGGAGGGCGGTCAAGTTGAGGCGGGATCTACCGCCGAAGAAGTGGATATACTAGAGTCTCTAAGGATTCTTCCTTCGATCCTCAATCCTGAGTCGTCGGTGGATGCGGAGTTTCTATCGAATTTAAGATCGGCGGCCAAGATACCGGACACCATAAGGCTTCGAGCGCCCAAATCATATGAGAAAGTTGACACTGATCGTGGGACGGAGGTGTCCCTTTACGGGATAATGTTCAGGATCGGTTTTAATTTCCCAGTTCCGCTGTTGTTGGGGGGAATTCTAAGCGAGTTAGGCATATCGCTTGGTCAATTCATGCCAAATTCTCTGAGAGTGATCTTGGGCGTTCAACATCTGAGTAGGAAGTTTAGCATCGAATTTCGTGTAGGAGATTTCCTCTCGATATACGGTTTCAAAGAGCACAAGGACGAGAAGGGGCGGTGCATGGTCGTTACGCGGAGGAACGTTCCTCCTATCCTATTGGACTATACTTCAAACGATCACGATACTTGGAAGACCGAGTACTTTTTTGCCCAAGGGGCGGCCATGTTCGGCGCCGAGAGTTTCCCGATGCGTTGGGTAAAACCTTCAAGTAAGTATGTTTATTTCGACGTCCAATGACCAAGTTTTACAGTATCCGACTCACATTTTGTTCGTTCTGTAGTCCCAAAGGATCCGCCGAGGAAGAAGGGTCAAGAGGATCGTCCTACTATGGCGGCCGAGAAGATGAGGAATCTTCCTGACCATGAGAGGAGTTTAAAGAATATCATGGCGGAGCTCGTGCCTGATGTTGAAAAGTTTCCCAAGATCGTTGGTAAGGGTCACGTCGAAATTAAATATGCGTTGCACATGTTTTGACTGTCCCTAAAATCGTGTTGTCTGTCAGGAGTCAAGAAGGCGTCGAAGGAAAGGGTGTTGAAGGCCAAAGTTACCGTCAATCAAGGGGCGCCACCACCTTGGGCGGCCGAGGTCGTCCCAGTACCAGGAGCGGACGAAGTGGTCGAGGTGGTTGATCTTCCTGAGCCGGTCGGGGCAACCAAGGTTGCTGAGCGAGTTACGGGTGAACGGGCGTCTAAGATAGATGAGGCGACCGAGGGGGAGATTTCGGTTGGGGAAGACGACGTCTACTTAACGGAGGGTTCTGCGCCACGAATAACTGTTGTAGCGTTGGAAGCGTCGAAGCATCCCCCACAGAAGTCGAAGAAGAAATCTGACGTCGGCAGAGGCCAAGCGTTGACTTCCCCCAAGGTGTTTAAGCCGTTCTATTCATTCAAGGAGTTAGCAAGGATGGCTCGATCGGAGGAGAGTGCGACGCAAAAAGGGATAGATTCAATTCCGGTTTATGAGGAGACTCCTGTGGCGGAGGACGTTGAGGGTATGGCCGCGTGGGCGGCCAAGATGAGGGCAGAGGCGATGGTTAGTGAGGAGGAGGAAGCGGCAATGAAGCGGAACATTTCGATGAGCGGTCCCGAGTTAGAGATTACGGAAGCGGATGCGAACGTGGACGAACAAGATGTTGATGAAAGGATTAAGCGGGCGATGGGGGAAGAGGACGAAAAGAGGAGAAAAGAAAGTCGGACGAAGAAAGGGTTAGATAGGGAAAAGGGTATAGTGGAGGATCAAGAGAAGGAAGCGAAGAAGAAGCGGAAGCGGGGATCCGAGGGTTATGTTAGGGCGAGCAAGAGGGCTCGCATTTTCAGAAGAATCGAATGCTCGTTTCCTGCGCTGGCATCGGCGCACGATCATCCCCCGATGCTTCCTACTGACACACGCCGCCTTCTTTTTCCCAGAGATAGGCAAATTTTTGAGCGAAAGGGCTTGGCTAGGGTGGTTCGTGAGTCAGTTCATGATTCTTTTAAGCTTCTGCAAAGTAGCCTCTTCGTCGAGGACGAAATAGCGCGGTTGCGGGCTGAGTTGGGCAAGTCTAGGGAAGAGGCGGAAGAATTGAAGATATCGGTCGATCAAGCCAATAGTCGGGCGGAAACAGCGGAGGCCACTCTTGCTTCGACCGCCACTAGCGTCACACTGGAAATGGAGATGTTAAGAGCGGAGGTTGAGCGAGTTAGGGCGGACGAACAAAGCGCGAGGGTGAGTGAAGCCAGGATCGTAGAAGAATTGAAAATTGCTGATGAACAAATCCTTGCTTTAAAAAAGTATAAGTCTGAGATGGACGTTGCTCTAGAAGAGTACCAGGCGGCGAAAGACTTAGCAGATGAGATGCGGAAAAAGCTGACGAATCAGCTCTCGATTTCTGAAAGGGAGAGAATAGACGCCTTAGCAAATGTTCAGCGGGCAGAATCTGACTTAGCGGCTCTTAAGAGCAAAATGGCCAAGAAAACCAAGAAATGGCACAAGCGAAAGGCTAAACTTGACAGCAAACTTAAGGCGGCGGAGGCAGAAAGGTTGACGATCGAAGCTGATCATACTGAGAAGGTGAAGATTGTCGGGGGTGTGGCAGGTGCCTTGGCTCGTCTTGAAATGCTCAAGGATTATAGGGATGGACGGGAAACAACTTGGGATTTGGCGGGCGAGATAGCTGATTGCGAAATTGTACTAAAGAAGTTCGGCCACTTGTACAAGCCCATTGGAGGCGGCGAGGGGCTCAGCGAGGAGCCTGGAGAAGGTGCTGAAGAGGAAGAGGACGAGGTTGGTGTAGACGGAGGCGATGAAGGTGCTGATGACGGTAGGGATGATGAAAGAGTGGGCGATCAAGGCAAGCGCGGAGTTGGGGATCGGGATGATCCTAAGTAAATTTGTACTTAGCAATACTTCGATCCCTTGTACCTAGTAATTTTGATATATGACAATGGCTTTTGTTTATTTGATTGGCTCTCGGTTTCTATTACCAACTCTGCCAATTTCGTCGTGCGCCGTTGTTTGTTTTTGTTGAGCGTCGTTATCCCATATCTCCGTCATTTTCACGCCGCTGCCGCTTCTGTTGTGCGTTCTTCCGTGATTTTTATTGAGCGCCATTATCTTTTTATCGTACTGGCGGACGTCGTCGCCTTTAAACTTCGTTATTTTTGCGTTGGTGAGTGTCACTGTCTTTGAGCCTTGTTGCTTTCGTACCTGCGTTTCACATATAAAAGTGAGGGTTGGTCGACGGCGAACCGTCGACCCTCCGACGCTCAAGTCAGTACAATATTCAAAATGAAATTGGAAAGAATAAATAAAAAAAAAAGAAATTTTGAGGAGAGTACTGATGAACGCCATCATCTTTGAGCTTTGTTACTTTCGTATTGATGAGCGTCGTTGTCTTTGAGCCTTGTTACTCTCGTCCCTGTGTTTCAAAGATAAACGTGAGGGTTGGTCGACGGCGAACCGTCGACCCTCCGACGCTCAAGTCAGTACAACGTTCAAAATGAAATTGGAATAAAAAATAAGCTAAGTTTGAGGAAGATAAATGTATATGTATTTTGAGGAGAGTACTGATGAACGCCATCATCTTTGAGCTTTGTTACTTTCGTATTGATGAGCGCCGTTGTCTTTGAGCCTTGTTACTCTCGTCCCTGTGTTTCAAAGATAAACGTGAGGGTTGGTCGACGGCGAACCGTCGACCCTCCGACGCTCAAGTCAGTACAACGTTCAAAATGAAATTGGAATAAAAAATAAGCTAAGTTTGAGGAAGATAAATGTATATGTACTATCCCTTTTTTTTTTTTTTTTTTTTTTTTTTTTTTGGGCGTAAAACTTAAGAATGATAAAATTTCAGGTGGATGGCGTTCCAGCTGTTGGGAATGTTTCGGCCGTCCCTGTCTTGAAGTTTATAGGCACCGTGCCCTACAACTTTAGTAATCTGATATGGACCTTCACAGTTTGGTCCCAATTTTCCGGCTCCAACTTCTTTTGTATTCTGAAACACTTTCCGAAGGACTCGATCCCCAACCTTGAACTCTCTGGTGCGGACGTGTTTGTTGAAGTGTTGGGCAACTCTGGTCTGATAAGCCGCCGTTCTGGTAAGCGCCGTTTCCCTTAATTCATCGATGGTGTCAAGTTGGCCATTCAATTGTTCCCAGTTAGTTTCTTCGTTCACCCATTGATATCTAGCGGAGGGCAATCCCGCTTCGACGGGAATGACTGCTTCGGAACCGTAAGCTAATGAGAAAGGGGTTTCTCCTGTCGGGGTCCTAGCCGTTGTTCTATACGACCACAGAACTCCGGGTAGTTCGTCCGCCCAAGCTCCCTTTGCTTGTTCTAGTCGTTTCTTCAAAGTGTTGATCAAAGTTTTGTTGGAGGCTTCAGCTTGCCCGTTTGACTGAGGGTGACGAGGTGTGGAGAAGAACAACTTAATCTTTAAGTTGGTGCAGAACCTCTTGAAGCCGTAACTGATAAATTGGGATCCGTTGTCGCATATTATCTCTTTTGGAATTCCGAACCTGCAGATTATGTTTTTCCACACGAATTGCTTGACTTCTGTATCTCTAACTCGTCTGAAGGCTTCGGCCTCTATCCATTTGGTGAAGTAATCAGTGAGTGCTAGGAAATATATGCGTTGACCAGATGCCGCTGGAAGGGGTCCGACGATGTCCATTCCCCATTTCATGAAAGGCCATGCAGACAAAGTTGGTGTGAGCTTTTCCGGCGGTTGATGCTGTATTTGAGCGAACCTTTGGCATTTATCACATTTTCGGACGTAATTTGTGGCGTCGGCTCTCATCGTTGGCCAATAGTAGCCCGCCGAGAGCGTGCGGTGTGTGAGGCTTCGACCACCGGAATGATTCCCACATTCTCCTTCATGTAGCTCGGCCAACACGTACTGAGCTTGCCTCGACGTCACGCACCTAAGTAATGGACCGGAATAAGATCGTTTGTAGAGCAACCCTCCGAACAAGGTGAATCTCGCGGCTTTCGACTTGAGACGTCGTGCTTCACTTCGGTCGTCAGGCAAAATCCCCCCTTGTATGTATCTAGCAATGGATATCATCCAATCATCACCGTTTTTGTTGGCCTCTGGTATGGCGGATTCTATCGCCATTGTCTCCTCAGGAGTCGAGTACTGCTTCCAAACTGACGGCCACTTCAAGTATACCACCGGGATTGGTTGGGGTTCCGTCGCCTGAATCGAGGACCCTAACTTTGCGAGTGCGTCTGCATGAGCGTTGTTCGCTCTTGGAATGAGCGTTAGCGAAAATTCGTCGAACTGCTTCTGTAATTCCTTGACTGCTTCGAGGTAGCTTGCCATCTTTGGATCCTTTGCTTGGTAGGATCCTTGCAACTGATTGACAATCAGCTGAGAATCCGAATGGACTGCTAGGTTCTTGATCCTCATGTCCTCTGCAAGTTGAAGGCCGGCGATCAAAGCTTCATACTCGGCTTCGTTGTTCGTCGCTCTAAATCCGCATCGTACGGATCTTTGGATGATACTCCCTTCCGGTGAAAGCAAGACTAAACCCAATCCGCTGCCTTTGACGCTGCTCGATCCGTCTACGTAGAGGGTCCACTTTCCCAGGATTGGCATGGCGATGCAGAGCAACTCCTTTTCAGCTTGATCTTGGATGGGCGGAGTGAAATCGGCGACGAAGTCCGCCAACACCTGAGATTTGATTGCTGTGCGAGGTTGATAAGTGATGTCGTGCTCGCTTAATTCGACCGCCCACTTCGTTAATCGTCCGGATAATTCGGGCTTGTGTAGTATACTCCTCATAGGGAATGTGGTTACTACCACGATGCTGTGGCTTTGGAAGTACGGTCTCAGCTTCCGGGCGGCTGTTACGAGGGCTAGCGCGAGCTTTTCCATCTGGCTGTATCTGGTCTCGGCGTCCAAGAGGCTTTTGCTCACGTAATATACGGGAAGTTGCCTCGATTCCTCTTCTCTGATTAACACTGCGCTGACGGCTGTTTCGGACACTGCGAGATAAACGTACAGCTGTTCGTTTTCTTTAGGCTTGGACAATAGTGGTGGTGAAGTCAAGTATTCTTTCAGCTGCTGCAGAGCCTTCTCGCAGTCGGCGGTCCATGCGAAGTCTTTTGTTTTGCGAAGCGTTGTAAAGAACTGGTGGCATTTTTCGGATGACCTAGATACGAATCTGTTGAGCGCCGCCACCCTCCCCGTCAATTTCTGCACCTCTTTTACGCATTTTGGCGAAGGGAGGTCGAGGATTGCTCTGATTTGGTCGGGATTTGCTTCGATGCCTCGTTGAGTTACGATATAGCCCAGGAACTTCCCAGCGGTTACTCCGAATGAGCACTTGGTGGGATTCAGTTTCATGCCATATTTGATCAATAAGTCGAACGCCTGCTGTAAATGGTGCAAGTGTTGCTCAGCGACCAATGATTTGACTAACATGTCATCAATATATACTTCCATTGTGTCTCCTAGTAATCCGGCGAACATTCGGTTGACAAGTCGTTGGTATGTCGCGCCAGCATTTTTTAATCCGAAGGGCATTACTTTGTAACAAAAAATGCCCCTTTCTGTGACGAACGCGGTTTTTTCTTGATCATCGGGATGCATGAGGATCTGGTTATATCCGGAGAAGGCGTCCATGAAACTCAACAGTTCGTGGCCAGCCGTGGCGTCGACCATCATATCAATGTGAGGTAGGGGGAACGGATCTTTTGGGCAAGCTTTGTTGAGATCGGTAAAGTCTATGCAGACTCGCCATTTGCCGTTCTTCTTCTTCACTACCACCACGTTCGCCAACCAATCGGGATAATTCACTTCTCTGACGAAACCATTATCAATCAGGTGCTGAACTTCTTCGTTAATGATTCGATTTCTTTCAGGGGCGAACTTCCTCCGTTTCTGTTTGACCGGCGAGTGATCGGGGTCTACTCTTAAACGGTGCATGGCCACGTTTGGGTCGACTCCCGTCATATCAGCATGAGACCAAGCGAAGCAGTGTCGGTGCTGGGACAGAAAGGTGATCAATTTTCCTCGCAACTCGGGAGGCAAGCGGGCTCCAATTTGAACCTTCTGTTCGGGGAACTCCGGAGAGATCGAAACTTCGTCTAACTCCTCCACTTCGGGCGTATTTTGCCCGCCGGAGTCGGACGATTGCTGTAATTGCTATAACTGCTCTTTCTTCTTTTTGAGGCCATTCTGGTAACATTCTCTAGATGTCTTTTTGAGGCCATTCTGGTAACATTCTCTAGATGCCAATTGTTCACCGTAGATTTCTTTGATTCCGGCGGCCGTTGGGAATTTGACGACTTGATGATAAGTTGACGGGACTGCTTTCATCTCATGAATCCACGGACGCCCAAGGATTATGTTGAATGGTGAGTGACAATCAAGGACGAGGAACTTCGTTTGGCAATTGACCCCACCGGCATATACGGGCAATGCTATTTCGCCTTCGGTGAACTTTTGTTCTCCGCCGAATCCGATTAGGATCGTCGATCGTCGTACAACGCGATTTTCATCAATGTTCATCTTTTTAAGGGTGCTCAGCATCAAGACGTTCGCCGAACTGCCGTTGTCGATTAACACCCGTTTAATTATGCAATTTGCTACCTGAATGGAGATGACAAGGGCGTCGTGGTGTGGATCTAACAGATCGGTGGCTTCACTATCGGTAAACATGATCACCTGATCGGAAGGAGTCTTCGTCAGCCGTCCCTTCCTTGCGTCGGGATTAATGGCGGCTCTTGCACTTCTTTTGGCGGCCGAGTGAGAAATTCCACTAATCTCTGAACCCCCAATGATGACCGCAATAGTTTCAGTGGGCTCCGGTATACCGTCCTCTGCGGCCTTTTCCTTTCTTTTTGCTAAGAGAGCTTTTCCTCTTTCGGTCAGCAAGTCGTGCAAATGGCCGCGATTGACCAAATCGTTTACTTCGTAAAGTAAGGCCTTGCATTCGGTGGTTTTGTGCCCATGGACTTGATGAAAGCCGCACCATTTAGTGGTGTCTTTTTCTCTTCCGTCGGTGTTCTTTAACGGCCATTTCACTTTCTCTCCCATTTTTTTGAGTACAAGTACTGTCTCGTCATGTGCGATACTTAAGTTGTATTCGGGCGCATTTTCATAGTATTCTCGTCTGTTGAATCCCCTGTTGAACGGTCGGGAGTGGGCAGTGTTTCTTGGCGGTGGAGGCGCTGGTTGTTCTTCTCTTTTGCCGCGCTTCTCTCTATCATTGTTCGGCGGGGTCGGTCGCCGTCGGGCATCCTCTTCCCATCTGATTTGGATTGTTGCGCGGGCTAGAGCATCTTCCATGTTCTGACAATCATACTTCGCTATTTCTTCATACAATCCTCTGTCGACAAGTAGTCCATTTTTGAAGGCTCTAAACGCGGTCTCAGGATTACATCGAGGAATTGAGACTCTCTCTTTGTTGAAACGAGCTACGAAGTCTCTGGTTGATTCCTCACGGCGTTGGACGACTCTGAACAAGTCTTCTGAACATTTTTGAATTTTCTTGCTACTGGAGAAGTGCACAAGGAAGGTGTCCACTAACTGGGCGAATGAAGAGATATTGCCGTTGGGGAGACTAATGTACCATTGAAGAGCTGGCCCGGTCAATGTTGATCCGAATCCTTTGCACATGCACGCCTCTCGTAGATCTAATGGTATCGAAGTGGCGAACATTTTCTGTTTGTAGTGTGCCACGTGCTCCTCGGGATCTTCGGTTCCATCGTATAACTTCATAATTGGCGCGGCGAACCTTGGTGGAGCCTCCGTCATAGCAATCGAGGGAGAGAAAGGGGAGTCTGCAAAGCTACTTTGTGGCGTCTTTTCCGGCGGTGCCACTACTCCTGGGACTTTGTTCATCCTGGATTCTAGTGTGGCGAGCCTTTGCGTCCATTCCTCAAGTGGTGCTCCCATACTCGAGGGATTGGAAGAGGGTGGAATGTAGGAAAATGCTGGGAACAATGGTGGCGTTCGTGGCCAGTTATGACCTTCGGGTTGGGCGCCGGTCGTCGGACTGGGATGGCCACCGATGGTATGCGTAGGTGGGTCATTTTGCCTTGAACTTTGTCCGGGGGTGAAATACCTGCTCAGGCCGGCGCTCAATGGGCGAGCATATTGGTTGGAGGTTCTTTCTGGTGTGCCTTGTTCGAGGGGTGGCATGGAGCGCACAGCACTCCTATCACGGATGGTCTGTTCGTTCAACTCCAAGAGCTTCGCATTTTCGGCCCTGACGGCGTTGTTTTCGGCTTCCAAGGCAGCCATCTTTATAGAATTTTCCCGGAGTTCCTCTCTGATGGACGTTAGTTGGGCCAGCACGTCGACCATAGGGTCCGATTCCGAGTGAGACATGGTGTTTCAAGATGGGTACGGTTGTGGTTTTCGGCTTTGCCGGGCGAAGAGCTGTAGAGGCCCCACGGTGGGCGCCAAATTGTAGATACCCGAATCTACAATCGTTGAATAGTCAACGTAATTTCTATGCAGGCCTTCTACAGCGGGATCCTGAGAAACAAAGCAAGGTTGAGATCGAAGGACTTGGGCACCAGTGGGGTACCTGCCAAAGAACCTCCGACGCTCAAGTCAGTAAATTGGAATTGGGTCGGTCAAAGCAAAGATATACGAATCATAAAATGTGAATGCTGATATGGAAATGATGGATGCAAAAAATGCCAGGTAGCTGTGAATGAACTGAGGGCTTAAGGAAGTGAAAGAGGGCGAGGGGTTTGAGTCTCTGAGAAAAAATGCGTCCCCTTGCTCCCGAGGGGGAGGGGGCCTTTTATAGTTGGGTAGTCAACCGACCAATACTGACATATTGGGTACAGTTCGCAGGCAGGTACGGGGAGGTGGTGTCGAGTGTCAGGACACGCGGCCTATTTTGGTTGGTTGAAGTCCGGAGTGTACAGTGGTCAGGCGGCTCGGTGTCAGAAGGTGGCTGAAGGCCGTCTGATACGACGTGCTAGGCTGTATGATTTGTCGGGGCCAGGTTCGACAGAGATCTCAGACGACCGTTACCTCAGGGGGCGGGGGTACGATAGAAGATAATGGTTTAGGTGCATGATCAACATGGTACGGGGTATATGCGTATGCAAATACATGTGAATATGATGCAAGACGCGTACCTGAGGTGTGAGTGGTTTTTGTCTCTTGACGATTAGTTACGTTAGACGTCTCCGGTTGAGGCGCTCCTTACTGAGCCGCTTAGGGCGCTCCTTACTGGGCCGCCTAGGGCGTTCCTTAATGGGCCGCCTGGGAAGCTCCTTAATGGACCGCCTGGGAAGCTTAATGTAGATGGGCTTGCGCGCCCTTTCATGGGCTGCCGAGGGCTCTGGATGTAGATGGGTGTTGACCGACCCACATTGCGTTGACCGTCGCCCAATATCGCTGGTTGAATCATCTGACGGTTTTTTGCCACTACAGTACTTTTTACTTTTCTCAAGACTATATATATATAACAAAAAGTGATATTTTTCTGTAATTGTAATCATCCATGTTTTTTATGCACCACTCTCGTCTCTAGGAAAATTTCAGACTGAAATAGGAAAGAGTTGGGCAGCCGAGATTAATTCGAGACGAAACTCAAGGTTACTAGAGAGGCCTAATTGATCTACTACTTCTGCTATGAGCTATCGCTTTCTAATCGGAAATCATGTAAGGAAGGCCATTTTCTTCTCCACAGAGCCTTGGGCGCAGCATTTGTGATCTTTTGACTATGGAAGAATTCCCAAATACTTTTTCTTTTTCTTTGGGAGAGCAATGGAAGGTGATTCATCATTTGCTACTGGATGACCAAAGCTCTCGATTTCCATAAATCCACCATAGTTGATTTTGTATCCTCAAGTGTCAGCTGATTATCATGTAATGCTTCTCTTGATCTTGTATTAAACATAATTTTTATTAATCCCGCCCTAAACTCCAAATTCTTCTTTGATAATTCTTCTAGTCTTTCATAGGTTGCCTATTCTTATTAGAGGTCATCTTTGGCCCACGGACGTAGCCAATTCCTGGCCCGATTCCTCTGGTGGGCCTAGGCTTCATTTATGGGGTCAATCCCGGCTCAAAACTCGATACCTCGGGTCAATTTTGGTCCGGTCCAAATCCGACTAGGTATCATACAATATATATATATATTGTCTACACATATATATACATAAATCATATATATTTATATATTTTTGTGCACTGTCTGTGTGTATATATGTGCACTGTCTGTTTGTGTATATATATATATATACATAATACATATACATATACATATATATTACACATATGCATATATATAATACATATATAAATATTATATAGTCAAAAGTCGGACCCAACCCAAAGGCCAGAAGCCCGAGGCTCGAGCTTAGTAGCCGGACCGGGCTTGTGCCTCATTTTGGGAGCCAAGCCCAGCACGGCTCGGCCCGATATCGACCCTTAATTCTTATTGCTAACAAAAATGCTAAGGATCCCAGTGTGTTTTTGTCCCAGCTATCTGAGATGACTTCATTTGGGATATGTGATTCATATGAAATCGTGTGCATCCATCTCAGTATTTGAGATAAGTGGGACAAAAAACATCGGATCCATAGGACGATTGTTGTATTGCGGATGGACCTAATCCTATAAGGCCATGTTCAGCCCAGCCTTACTAATCCAGCCCATAAACAATTTAGAGTCAACAGAATTTGGGTAACTTTGAGAAACAAGTTTGGCTAACAAGTTTGAATCTTTCTACAAGAGTTGTGTTTCTCTGCTTGTTTCATAATTGAATTTCTGACTTTCCTTCTCTTCTATTGAGGAAGAACAAAGTACCAAAACAGAGGTTTGAAAATGTCGAACCCAGCATGAGTGGAAGTTGACAATGAAGCCCGTCTCGTCTCAGTTCACGTGGACGCTTGTCTATAGAGAATCTAGAGATTGCATTCTTTCAGCCTTCGAAAGTGCGCTTACGAGGCCGCGTTGACGTGCATGCACGCGTACAACATCAAAATATATACATACATATGTGTATATGTAGGTGTCTTTTTCTTAGCAAAATTTTTATGCTTATATGGTCCACATAACATAATACTATTGTCTACGTCTACCAATCAAGAACACGCACTAATAATAACAAAAAGAGAGATGATATTTAATAGAATAATTGGACAAATATGGGCCACCACCGTTACAATCTTCAAAATAATTGTCTAATTGGTCAGCTTACAATACAATACTCTGTTTTTTAACACCATTAAAGGGGGAAAAAAACTACTCAATTATCCCAAACAAAGATGCCCTTTAATTCTAAATTATCCTTTTCTAAACCACGTGGAGATACACTAGGGGTTATCTCTCCGAACTTAAGAGGCATAAAGAATTTCATCCGAAATCGGGAGTTTTATTCTAAACTAACGTCACTATTTTCAAGTGATTTGCGTTGGGCCACAACCTAACTAACCTATCAAGCAAATTTGCTCGTGTCTATTTCGATCCGAGTTTGGGTTTAATGAACAATCCAAAGAGCAAGTTTGTTGAGTTGCTCTTGATTATAAAAAAAAATTCTTTATTATATTTTTTGTAAAACCCACATCTACTTTCTCTCTATTTAATATGTTGGGGAATTATAATATACTCTCAACTTGTTGTTTGATTACTTGCTGATTTGTTCTTGTATAAAAATAATCAACCAACAAATAGTATGGAAAGACTATTCAATTTTGGACAATAAAATAGTATGGGTCAAACTCAGGGTTCCAAATGATAAAGTCCAGAAGTAATGACAAAATTAGAGCAAACAAAGCATTAATTTATAGTATCAAACACCTACTATAAACAAACAGGGATTCAGGGCAGGTGGGTATTTGATATTATTTATTAAAAAATTAGATACTAAAAATAAAGTTAGAAACTTTGGAGTATGAAATGAAGAAAAGATATTTAATTTTTTTCTTTGACAATTGGATCTGCAGTGCTTTCATTTCGTTGAGTAATTTCCTTTCAATAAAACCCATGTATGGCAGAAAAATAGAAAGAGGAGCAATATTGTGATTTATCTCTATCATATAACGTAATAAAAAAAAAAAAGTCAAGTCTTTTGCATTTTTTTGAATCATGAATAATATCATGATAATAAATGCAATTTAATTCTCTATATTTCAATTTCCAGCTTTGAAAACTGTCGAAAACAATTTATTTTGTTCTTGCACGGGTCATTTTTACTGCTGCTTTGGCTTTGGGTAGAGACCCCACAATACGTGTTCCCATTTGAACTATCTATGGAGGAGAGGAGAACTGAGGACCCAGCCAAAGTCGGTTGCCATTCAAAAACGGAGTGATAACTATTTGTTTTCGTACTGATAATTGTCGACAAAGGTAAAGTGTTTTTTGGATTCTTTTTGAGATTTTAGTTTCTTGTTTGCCTAGATAAGAATGATATAGTTGCTGCTGCATTTTCTCGCTGGAGATTTGGGATCATAATTTATATGGGTAGTTGTTGGGTTATTTTTAATGAGATTTAGCATCTGGGTTTTACTGGGGTATTTGCTGGATGATCTGTGTTAATCTTTACTAGTGATTGATGATCTGGGTTGAGCTTAAAACCTGTTATGTGCTCTGTGTTGACGATCTTTGTTATTCTGAAATCGTGAATACTGATTTGGGTTTTGATTTCCAGTAGCTGGTGATCTTGGTTTGAGTCCAAAGAGGTTTCTGTGTTTTGAAGTTTGAGGGTTTGGTGATTTCAGGGCTTGGTTGGTGAAGTTTGGTGATTTGGAGAATCTATCGTTTAGAAGTTTTGATAATTTGGGTTGGCGTGAAAGATTTGAAATGCTGCATTTTCGTTTTCCTCAAAAAGTTTTGGTTTTTGCAATTGGATCTCTGAAGAAATATTTGAAGGTCTAATGGGGGCTCAAAAAATTTGCACTTGAGTTACTTGTTTGGTAACTAAATTGATGGCAACCACGTCTCCACCTCCAAATCCATCTCCTTCTGCTCCGCCACCGTCCCCTCCATTGTCCTCCATCACTCCACCACCACAACCCTCCTCTCCTCCTCCTAATCCTGTTTCAGCGTCCCCACCTCCTCAGCAGAATGCGAATCCACCAGGCTCTACAACACCTTCGACGCCACCGCCTCAATCTCCTCCTCCAGTCGGACAATCAGCCCCTCCAACACAACAGCCAGCACCTCCACCCCCTAATGTAACTTCAATCCCATCAGTACCTCCTGCATCACCCCCTCCTCCACAAGATGTTCCACCAACCTCACCCCCATCCCCTCCCCCATCCACTTCCAATTCACCACCACCACCATCTGTGAATCGGCCTGCAATTTCACCTCCTCCTCCAGCATCTAGTCCACCTCGTAGTTCACCCCCACCCCAATCCTTAACACCACCACTGCAGAATTCACCTCCGCCACCATCCACTCCACCGTCAAATGCACCCCCACCACCATCACCTAGCCCACCTCAGAATACACCTGCACCGCAGAATTCACCTCCGTCACCATCCACTCCACCGTCAAATTCACCCCCACCACCATCACCTAGCCCACCTCATAATACACCTCCACCATCTGAAAATGCACCACCACCAGCTCCAACATTGCAACCACCTTCACGATCACCCCCACCACCAGAATCAGTGCCACCCGAAAGTCCACCTTCACCACCAGCATCACTCCCTCCTCAAAGTTCATTTCCTCCAACAGCATCAGTACCACCCACTAATGCCCCCCCTCCTCCTAGACTGGTGCCACCTACTTCTCGACCAACACCTTCACCACCAAATTCTCCTCCTAGTTCATCCCTATCACCACCAGTTATAAGTTTAGCTCCACCTCCTCCATCTCGTGCTTCTCCTCCTTCTTCTAATTCTCCTGGTTCACCATCTGGTAATCCAAATGTGAATAATTCTAGCCCCAGCGCACCGGAAAACTCAAGTTCTGGCAGGAATGGTGGCATTGGCACTGGAGGTGCAGTGGCTATTGCCGTCGCAGTAGGAATTATTGTACTTAGCCTGATTGGATTGGCTGCCTGGTGCATGAGGAAAAGAAGAAGGGATATGTCTGGGCTTAACGGTGTCTATGTTATGCCATCTCCCCTTGGGTCTTCCCCCAGATCAGGTATCATTGTTGCTTATTTGTTGCTTTACATTTTTTGCTTGCTTGCTTCCCCTCTCTCTATCTTCCAATTCTTTTCCAAGTGATTTTACACAACTCTTTTATGGCTAATTGGAAAGCAAGACTTTACTTGGACATTCTTATCTTCTTCTGGTGTTTGAGCCATGGCAGAACATGACCATCAGATTAGAAACATGACCATCAGATTAGAAACATGACAGGACTGCAGTTCATTATGTATTACCTTGTTATATGATATATGTTGCACAATGTGGAATGCTGTGGAAGAAGAACTGAGTCGATTGAATTTTGATATGAATATTTTTCATTTTTATTAAAATAAATAAAATTGAATTAGTTTGAATATAGGTAAAAAGGGTAAACAACTCTCATGCACAATACACAGAATTCCTTTGCGTAATATGCGGAGAGCTTGTTATGGGGTTTGAGCATGTGACCTTTTAACCACTGGGCCACATGTTCGTTGTGTTAAATAAATGGGTAAATAGGATGGTACGTCTATCCATCCTCTTTAGCGGTTCTGTATTATGACTCAAATATCTGCACCTTGCATTCAGATTCTTCCTTTACAAAGACACGATCTTCAGCTCCCTTAGTAGCAAGTGGTTCGGGCAGCGATTTTCCATATTCACCTCCAACAGAGCCAGGTGGACTTGGCAATTCACGGGCATGGTTTACATATGATGAACTAGTCAAGGCCACAAATGGGTTTTCAGCACAAAATCTTTTGGGTGAAGGTGGATTTGGTTATGTGTATAAAGGATACCTACCAGATGGAAGAGAGATTGCAGTTAAGCAGCTCAAGATTGGCGGGGGGCAAGGCGAGCGGGAATTTAAAGCTGAAGTAGAGATTATTAGTCGTATACATCATTGCCATTTGGTTTCACTTGTGGGTTACTGCATTTCTGAGAGCAGAAGATTGCTAGTATATGACTATGTGCCTAACAATACTCTGTATTTTCATCTTCACGGTAAATCTGAAACTGAGCATTCAAGGATAAATTTGTGAATTGTGAGATTAACCACTAATCCTGTGCTTGGATTCGTTCCATTTGTAGGTGAAGGAAGACCCGTTTTAGATTGGGCATCACGCATTAAGATTGCAGCTGGTGCCGCTCGTGGATTAGCTTATCTTCATGAAGATTGTGAGTCTAGTTGTACATCTTAAGCTTTGGTACCTAAAACACGTTCACCATCAAACCAGTAGCAGTCAAGAACAGGGTCTTAGCTTGACTAAGCTTCTCTGATTTCTATTATAGAAGTAAACATTTATGCTAAATCAAGTGGAAATAAGAAGTTACTGACCATTTGTTATTGCCTTGCTGGTGCTATAGATTGTTGCATCTAAGCTGATTAGAATTAATTTTCCACATGATTAAGTGTTTTTTTTGTTAATGAAGTTATTTATGTTACATTTCTATGGTTGTCAGGCCATCCTCGGATAATTCATCGGGATATCAAGTCATCAAACATTCTTCTTGACAATAACTTTGAAGCTCGAGTATGAATGTTTTTCGTAAAGCCGCATCATAGTGATTTCATTTAACATTATGTTACAGTTTCTTCATTTTAATTATACAGGTTTCAGACTTTGGGCTCGCCAAATTAGCTCTTGATGCAAATACACATGTTACCACTCGCGTCATGGGAACTTTTGGGTGTGAACCTAATTTGTCTCTCTCATACAGCATATATTTTCCATGTCTATGGTCATCTAACTGTTTCAATTTTTAATTCAGATACATGGCTCCTGAATATGCATCAAGTGGTAAATTGACTGATAAATCTGATGTATTCTCATTTGGAGTTGTGCTTTTGGAGCTAATAACAGGACGGAAGCCCGTGGATGCATCCCAACCTCTGGGAGAAGAGAGTCTAGTTGAATGGGTAATCAAACTAAATCATGATACTTGTGGTTTCACTTTCATTGTAACATATGACTTGTCTGTTGAATTTGGTGAAAAAGTTGCTGCATTATATATTATTTCCTTAATCTGGATGAAGTTTCAGGTTTCATTTCTTTATATGTTGATAGAAATTCTAAAGCCTTCTATACAAATATGCATACTTGCTAAGAGAATGAATAAGAAATAGTGGTGTGAGAGCTTTATGACATCATTGTTGAATACAAAGCCACAATGTGTTCTTAGTCAACATACCTGTACTTATAAATTCTTGATCTGTCCTACTCTGCCTTCTCTAACCGAAGCCCAATTTACCTCTCAGGCTCGACCTCTACTAAGCCATGCACTTGAAAACGAGGAATTTCAGGGTTTGGCAGATCCAAGGCTTGGGAAGAACTACGTTGAAAGTGAAATGTTCCGAATGATCGAGGCTGCTGCAGCTTGTGTCAGACATTCAGCTGTGAAGAGGCCCCGAATGAGACAGGTATTAAGAACTTGCTGAAACCATTTCTACTTATTTCATCATGAAATCTCTGGGTGCGGTGCTGGTGGTACAAAATTTTCTTAGCTAGCTCATGTGATTCACAGGTTGTCAGAGCTTTCGATAGTATAGCTGCTGAAGATCTAACTAATGGAATGAGAGTTGGGGAAAGCGAGATATATAACTCTGCACAACAATCTGAAGAAATTAGATGGTTTCGAAGGATGGCATTCGGTAGTCAAAATTACAGCACAGATTTTTTCAGCCAAGTTAGTTTGAACAATTAGAAGAACGAACATAATAAATCTCCGTCGAACTGACGACCTCCTCATGAAGCAGAGATTTTAACCAAAGATGGAGAGTTGGAGACCCTTTTGATGGCGTTGCCTGACTCAAATCATTGTCCATCTCAGACTACTGATATCAGGCTTAACGTATGAATACTCTGAATCCTTTTGCTTGTAAATTAGATTCTTTTAGCATTGGTGATAGCCATAGGTAGTTCAATTTTGCGCGGGAATTCTTTGTACATGTCATTAGCATATGCACATTTTTGATACCATTGTCATTATGTTGTTAATAGAGCTAAGTAACTGAAAATTTGTCTCATGGTCGCTACGGTCCTCTTTCTCGACCCCCCTGCTTAGTACATTAGTTTAATTTTTCTTCTGCTGATTTTTTCTTGGGAACGAGAAGAAATGGTAAATGTTGTATAACTTCAACTCAGATAGTTCTGTTAAGATGTGAGAATGACAAGCTCCACATCATTAGGGCATGGAAGGGATAGGAAGAGTCTGGTGAAGTGTAAACTTATAATAAATTTGTACGTTTTCTTGACTTGACGTCCAGTATTGAACCATAAATGAAACGGTGAGTTTTAGAACTCTGTAACTAAAACTAGTCGACTTGAGCCCATGAGTAGTAAAAGCCCAAACATACAACTAACAAGAGTGAAGATAAAAGCAAGCCCAGTAATGAACATACCATACAATCAGGAGCCCAACTCTTCACAGTAGGGCATACACAGAGTCAGTCTAGAATCTGGATGAGCCTCGCAGCTGAGACAAGGGAAAAAGGAAGCGTGCCATGGAAGAGTTTCGGGGAACCTTCAAGGCTTCAACAAAACATCTTATCAACTATAAACCAATAGGGAATCAGGGATTCAGGGGAGGTGGGTTTTTAATAAAGTAAGAAAATGTGTTGTATGAAAATGTGTCGTATAAACCAGAAGGGTTCGGTTACTATAAAGAGCCCCCAGTTCCACCCCCATCACAACACCAAGCCCTCCTCACCTCCACCTCCACCTCCACCTCCTGATGGCAACAACCTCTCCACCTCCATCTCCTTCTGCTCCGCCACCATCCCCTCCATTGTCCTCCGCCACTCCACCACCACAACCCTTCTCTCCTCCTCCTAATTCTCCTGGTAATCCAAATGTGAATAATTCTTGCCCCAACGCACCAGAAAACTCAAGTTCTGGCAGTAATGGTGGCATTGTCTATTGCCGTAGCAGCAGGAATTAATGCACTTAGCCTGATTGGATCGGCTGCCTGCTGCATGAGGAAAAGAAGAAGGGACATGCCATCTCCCCTCGGGTCCTCCCCTGGATCAGGTATATTGCAACTGCGTTGTTGCTTATTTGTTG
The DNA here is from genome assembly GCF_013401445.1 of Tripterygium wilfordii. Taxonomy (NCBI): domain Eukaryota; kingdom Viridiplantae; phylum Streptophyta; class Magnoliopsida; order Celastrales; family Celastraceae; genus Tripterygium; species Tripterygium wilfordii. Next base: position 11,179,311 of record NC_052233.1, on the reverse strand, counting down.
CTTAATTACTTGATTCCCATCTCTCTATCTTCCAATTCTTTTCCAAGTAATTTAACGTAACTTTTGCCACTGCGGAGATGCTGTTTGTGGGGTTTGAACATGTGATATTTTAAGTTGCACCTTTGGAACTTAACATATGTTCGCCATGTTAAATAAATGGGCAAATAGAATAGTACCAAGTACGACTATCCATCCTTTTTTTAGCATAATATTCACCTCCAACAGAGCCAGGTGAAATTGGCAATTCACGGCCACGGTTTACATATAAAGAACTAGCCAAGGCCACAAATGGGTTTTCAGCACAGAATCTTTTGGGTGAAGGTGGATTTGGTTGTGTGTACAAAGGAGACCTACCAGATGGGACAGAGATCGCAGTTAAGGAGCTCAGGATTGGCGGGGGGCAAGGCGAGCGAGAATTTAAAGCTGAAGTAGATATTATTAGCCGCATACATCATTGCCATTTGGTTTCACTTGTGGGTTACTGCATTTCTGAGGGCAGAAGATTGATAGTATACGACTATGTGCCTAACAATACTTTGCATTTTCATCTCCAAGGTAAATCTGAAACTGAGCCGGCAAGGATAAATTTGTGATTTGTGACATGAAAATACTAATCCTGTGCTTGGCTTCGTTCCATTTGTAGGTGAAGGTGAAGGAAGGCCCATTTTAGATTGGGCATCACGCATTAAGATTGCTGCTGGTGCCGCTTGTGGATTAACTTATCTTCATGAATATTGTGAGTCTAGTTGTAGCAGTAAACATATATATAATTATATATTATATGGTCACATACGGACGTCGACTCTTTTCCCCCCCCCCCCTTCTTGTATTGCGTGAGGTTGAAGGGTGCCATATGACTTTGCTGTGTGGCGTGGTGTTCTGTTTAAAAAAAGAAAATTCGTAAAAGGAGATGGTAATCATGATTTTTATATAAAAAATAATATATAAATTTATAATAAAATTTAAGTATAAAACATAAATATAAAATCTGATGTTGGTGTTTTTTTTTAGAAGATGGTCTTGGTGTTTTTTTTTGTTTTTTTGAGATGGTCTTGGTGTTTTATATCTAGACAAAATTGAAAATAAAATAAAATTAGAATCAATCAATTAATGACAAATATGTGTTTGTAAGGCATCAAATAGTCTAAATTCCACGCATCAATAATAAATATGTGTTTGTAATATGCTCCTAGTTTTAGCATTAAAATAGAGTACTTAAAATATGCTATTAATGAATAGTCTATTAATTTGATTATGAATGACACTAATAATAAATAATAAGTAATAACTATGTCATGATGACTTTCTTTAGTTTATATACCATAAAACGTGACACGTATTCAAGAGCCAACTATTGGGGTGTGGGGCCAGAGATCTGGGGTATGTAAAAAGATGGGTGGGGTGGCAGTAGAGAATCGAAACTCTTATTAGAGTTAAAAGCTTCTCACATGTAGGTTATCGCACACCACTAGGAGTGTGCATCGGTCGGTCGGTTCGGTTATGGACATATTTTTAACCTAACCAAATTTTTTTGGTTAATTTTATCCATTTAACCGAACCATCATTTTTTAGATGGTTAACCATCGGTTCGGTTAACCTAAAATTTCGGTTTGGATTTCGATCGGTTCGGTTAATTCCAAATATTTTGGGTCAAAGTCAAAGCCCAAAGCCAAAACACAAAAGCCTTATATTTTGGGTCAAAGCCCAAACGCCATTGATTTTTTTAGATCAATGGCCCATAATTATAGTACATAAATATATTTTAATAAATAATAATGACATATTAATAAATAATCTCATCTTTTAATCATTTTATCATTTATCACCTAATCAATAATAAATAATAGCATATCGTACAACATGATCTTTTAATCATTTATTATATATTTATATTATGTGGAATGTGTTACTAATTTAGCATATAATATGATTTATAACATGACTATAGTTATATAGTTAATAGGGTTTAGGGTTTACATTCATAAGGTTTTATAGGGTTTAGGGTTCTCATTTAAAAAAAACAAAAGGTTTAAGGTTTTATAGTGTTAGAGTTTAGGGTTTATATTATTAGAGTATAATTTTATAGGTTTAGCGTTTTATCGGTTAGGGTTTAAGTTTATAACATGACTATAGTAATATAGTTAATAGGGTTTAGGGTTTACATTCATAAGGTTTTATAGGGTTTAGGGTTTCCATTTAAAAAAAAAAACAAAAGGTTTAAGGTTTTATAGTGTTAGAGTTTAGGGTTTATATTATTAGAGTATAATTTTATAGGTTTAGTATTTTATCGATTAGGGTTGAAGTTTATAACATGACTATAGTTATATAGTTAATAGGGTTTAGGGTTTACATTCATAAGGTTTTATAGGAATTAGGGTTCCCATTTAAAAAAAACAAAAGATTTAAGATTTTATATTATTGGGACCTTTAACCTTAGGATTTAGGGTTTAATGGTTTATAGTATTTGTTTTTTCATATTATTAATTTCATCGTCATATTTAATCATGATAAATATAAATATATAATATATTGAAGGTGTTACATTACATGGTAAGTTACTAAGTTGGTACTTGGTAACATGAATTAATACTTATTAATTGATGTATATTATATTTATTTTGAATTTTTTATATAAGTATTAGTAGATTTTTTTTAGAAGAATATAAGTATTAAATTATTAATATGTGGAAAATTAATAACATAATTATATATTTATAAGAATAATCATATATATATATACACATATTATTACATATATTATATATTTATATAATATCATATATTTTCTGTTCGGTTCGGTTAATTTGGTTAATTTTTTATGTTAACCGAACCATTAACCGAAAACCGAAATACTAACAAATCTCTAACCGAACCGTCCAATCGGTTAATATTAACCAATAAATTTGGTTAACGGTCGGTCGGTTCGGTTCGGAAATTCGGTTACAACCGAAATTTGCACAGCCCTACACACCACTGACACCAGTAATCACTGACGTTTTACTAGGGGTGTTTGTGATCGGTTTTTTTGAATTTTTTTGATATGTATATTACCGATCAAAAAATCAATTTTTTTGTTTTTTTATCAATTTGATTCGGTTTTTAATGGAAAAATATATAATTTTCTATTATAAAAAATCGATTAATCGATTCAGTTTCCATTTAGACAATTTTTTAACAGCCCTACTCTTTACAATCCCACATTGAAGAATCACCCTCAACGACATTTAGAGCAGGTTAAAAATTAAGCTCTTATCCGCAAAGCCCCTGCTTTGGGTTAGGGTCGGGCTTGGCTGTATTTGTAGACGCATGGCATTCATGGCATGGTGGACCTTTTTTGTCTTATTTCTTCATTATCGCAAGTTTAGGGTTTCTGGGCAAAAAAGCTTAGTTATTCGTCTGCTCTCTCATATGATTTTGAACAATGTAACTTAATTCAGTCTTCAACCATTGCTCAGCTAAGAAAAGTTTGTAGAAAAATGAAAAGGGTCTTAGCTTGATTAAGCTTATCTGATTTCTATTATAGAAGTAAAAATTTATGCAAAATAAAGTTGAAATTGAAATAAGAAGTTACTGACCATTTTGTTATTGCCTTGCTACTTGCTAGTGCTATAGATTGTTGCATCTAAGCTTATTAGAATCAATTTTCTGAATGATTGTGTGTATTTTTTTTTTGTTAATGAAGTTATTTATGCTGCATTTCTATGGTGGTCAGGCAATCCACGAATTATTCATCGAGATATCAAGTCAACAAACATTCTTCTTGACAACAACTTTGAAGCTCGAGTATATATGAATGCTTTTCGTGAAGTCGCATCATAGTGATTTCATTTAAGCTTATGTTAACAGTTTCTTCATTTTGATCATACAGATTTCAGACTTTGGGCTCGCCAAATTCGTTCTTGATGCAAATACAAATGTTACCACTCGAGTCGTGGGAACTTTTGGGTATGAACCTAATTTTGTCTCTCTCGCATACGTACAGCATATACTTTCCATCCATGTATATGTATATCTAACTGTTTCAATTGTTTATTCAGATACTTGGCTCCTGAATATGCATCGAGTGGTAGATTGACCGAGAAATCTGATGTGTTCTCATTTGGAGTTGTGCTTTTGGAGCTAATAACTGGGCGGAAGCCTGTGGATTCATCCCAACCTTTGGGAGAAAGGAGTCTAGTTGAATGGGTAATCAAACTAAATCATGATGCTTGTGGTTTCACTTTGTGAGTTGTCTGTTGAATTTGGTTAAAAATTTACTGGATTATATATTATTTCCTTTCTCTGGATGAATTTTGAGGTTTGATTTCTTTCTAGTGAGAAGGAATCAAATTAGATGGTTCTATTGCTTAATCTTTCTGACTTCCTCCTACGGAATCGAGAAGGAAAATATTGAGAGCTTTATGACATCATTGTTGAATACATAGCCACAATGTGTTTTTAGTTTTAAAAAAAAAAAAAACTGTAATTAATTTTTGATCTGTCTGCCTTCTCTAACCATAGCCCCATTTACCTCTCAGGCTCGACCTCGGCTAAGCCTTGCAATTAAAAACGAGGAATTTGAGGGTTTGGCAGATCCAAGGCTTAGGAAAAACTACGTTGAAAGGGAAATGCTCGGAATGATCAAGGCTGCTGCAGATTGTGTGAGACGTTCAGCTGTCAACAGACCTCGAATGAGAGAGGTAATAACAACTTGCTGAAAATGTTTATACTAATTTCATCTTGAATTCTCCGGGTGTGGTGTGGTGTGGTGTGGTGCTGGTGGCACATAATTTTCTTAGCGAGCTCATGTGATTCACAGGTTGTCAGAGCTTTTGAAAGTATAGGTGCTGAAGATCTAACTAATGGAATAATGAGAGTTGGGGAAAGCGAGATATATAATTCTGCACAACAATCTGAAGAAATTAGACGGCTTCAAAGGATGGCATTCAGTGGCCAAAATTATAGTTCAGAATTTTTCAGCCAAGACAGTTCGAACGGTAGTCAAAATTATAGTACAGAATTTTTCAGCCAAGATAGTTCCAAGTTTGAAGTTTGAACAATTAGAAGAACATAATAAATATTCGTAGAACTGACAACCTCCTCATGAAGCAGAGATTTTAGCCAAAGATAAGATTACAAATATATATATAGAGCTGTAAAGTGCGTGATTCATCTAACACCATACATGTACGGACCCCATCACATGTGGGTCCGTACTTACACCAGCGTGTATCGTGTGAGATGGACCCCACACTTGAGCACTAGAGTGTGTGTATATAGATATATATATATGTTTGTACACATTTTTTTTTGATGGAATATGGCTGTACACTTTAACGGTCAAAGATGTGATCTCTACATTTTTTGAATACGAAAACTCTATACATCCCTGACAATTTCTTCCATAACCGGACATAATAGTATTATATTAGCTAATTACGTTGAATTTCGTTACTACGTTATCTAATTACATTGACTTTTGTTATTATGTTGTCTAATTATATTGCATTTCGTTATTACATTGTCTAATAAACTGTGAAGAGCCTTGCTTGTCATAAGCAGCTAAAAGACATTTTCATATCAATAATAAGTGGCTTGGTTGGCAATCAGTTGGATTAACCATTGTCCAAAGTTCGATTCCAATGAAAAACATATTTCTTCAATGATATTTTTTTTAAAAAAAAAAATTTCACTACCACGATAGAGTTGGCGGGTTCAATGGCTAAAATGGGGGCACAGATAGAGATGGTATTATCAGTTCTAATGAATTTTCAACAATCATGGCTAAATCCGCCGATGATTTTTTCGGTTTTGCCATCTCATAGACTTAAAATCATTTGTTTGAAGATCTGAATTACAATGAATGGTGATTTTGGAAGGTTGTTCCTGTTTTACTTTTCCTCTGTTTTGCCAATGTTTTTTTAGGTTGGTGTTACCATTTACAATAACACATTCAACTTGTAAATTCTATTGTGTATGTAAAACCACTTGGCTGGTGAATTTTTGTTGGGTCAAATTGCACGGATTTGAAAGATATTGCGTTCGATTATTATTGGGAATAATACTTTCTTGGTCACCCGTTGAATTTTTATATACCTAACTTACAATATTGTCAAGTGAGAAATTTTGTGTGCAATGACCTAATGGCCCGAGTTAGACTCATATCAAATGTGGGCAAACTTCTATAGCAGGTCACTAACTAAAAAAATTTGTGTATCAGTGTATGTAAATATTCATCAGATATGTAAATATTCATCGGATGTAGTTGCTAACATCATCAATAAATGCAAGTTTCTTTTGTTTGACACTAGAGCTCTATGAAACTAGAACTTGCCTTTCTTCCATCGATTCTATTATTGTTTGTGGGGAATATAAACTAATGGAATGATTACTTGGATGCCTAGCGACTGTATTTGGAAGTGATTCTTAATTGGGTTATCTGTATTTTGCTCAGAATTTCAAAATTAAGATATCTACAGCCAAAAAAAATCATGTAGTAATACCTTAATCACCCGACTATAACCTAATTAATGGGGATTTCGATTTTAAACTAACACCACTATTTTTAAGTGGTTTGTGCTGAACCTCGATACAACTAACTTATCATGTGGATTCGCGTGTGTCTAGCCAAGCCCGAGTAAGGGCTTAATTCCTTGTATTTCATGCTATGCTTTGCTGTTGGTAAATGACAGAAATTGAACTAAATCAAAACAATGAGTAGATCAGATAAAACAAAACCATTCAAGAATATATTGAATTGAATCTGATGAAATTACATATACATACAAACAACAGGGAAGGCTCATCCTTCCCTTGTAAAGAAGAAAAGTTTGAAAAAAGAAAAGAAGAAAATTATTCAATCTGAACTAAATACATTGTAATTGTAACACAAGAAGTTTGAGAAAAATAAAAAACAAGGAAGAAATCAAAATTCACGCTTTCTGCATCAATGGACAACTACCTTCCATTTCCAAGAACTACTTCAGGATATTTCCTCCTTTCCTTTATGCAAACAAGTAGTTTTGCTAAACGAGCCTTAATACCATCAACGCCTGTTGGCTGTGCTGATCTCTGATAACCATTGTGACGCGACTCAAAGTCGTCTGATCGCCCCTCAACGCTTATCTTCTGTACTATCTGATAGTACATAGGAAAGAACCGAATTTGTATCGCTGCGTATATGCAGTATGGGATGAGGGTTGAGAGGACCACGAAAAGTGTGACAAACCAATAAGAAGGGGCCGGTGCAAGGGCTTCAATGAAAACCATGTAAGCATCTTTAGAGGAGGAGGGGGAAACTGCTCCGTAGATCATGAGAAATAGGTACCAGACGGCAATTGAACCCCAAACAAGAATATGTTGTATTGTGGTGAAGTAACTGATGTAGAGTGCCATCTGCAAGTTCACAACCCATACGACGCATGTATATATAGTTGCCCCTAAAACATCCCTCCCAACAGTGTTCCCATCGCTATTGAAGGCCTGGTGCTCCAGTGCTTTTGCGCAGAAAAAGAAAATGATGATAGCACTGTAAAGCGCGTTAAAGAACCAGCTCAGTATTCGGCGCCAGCTGAAGAGGGTATCTTGAATTCCATCTTGATATAACCGCGGAAACTGACACAATAATCAGACAAACATTTAATAATCATCAGTTAAGTATTGACTATGAAACTCAACATAAGTGACTTCAGAATGAGGAATCAATCACTCCAGAGGAACAGAAGGGAACTAGTGAAGTATTCATTCATACTTTAGAGTGAGTATAAATCATTTTCACCTTACAGACGGTACAAAACAGTAATGAGTTAATTTGAGTATACGGGTTATGCTAGAGAAGGTACCTTCAGACAAAGCTGTGCAGATACATCCTGGTCGAAAACTCCCAAAGCACTCACTGGAAATGACGTAAACAAGATACTATAGAAAGACAAGTACCAATCATTGTATAGTGTTTGTCCTGAGAATGATGCATGTGCCTCGTACAAGAAGAGAGTGATGCCCAATAAGATGTTCTTGTAAAAAAAGTAGCAGATCTGCCAATAAAATATTAAAAAAAAAAAGTCAGTTGATCACCTTACAGACGGTACAAACTCATGGATAAAATGAAAGTAGAGCTTTAGACCCTCAACTCTCAAGTTTGAGCCAAAAATATAATCTATAAAAAAACTGATAAGGAAAAACATATGCCATCTCAAACATATATAAGGCATTACCATTGATGAAATTCTCCTGTAACACCAATGCCCATGCACAAGCAGCAAACGCTCCAAATACGAAAATTGAGCTATTGCAACATCACTTGCCATGACCGCCTGCATTCCTTCAACACCGCTGATTCCAACCCCAATGTCTGCTTCTTGAAGCATTCCCACGTCATTGGCACCATCACCAATTGCTAGTGTTGTTTTTCCGGTTTTTGTTTTGACTAGCCTTGTAACCTGTGTTTTAGATTTATCATTTCCAGAATTAGTTTTCAGAACAAAGAAAAACTCTAAAAGGTAAGAACTTTTTGGACTTCAATGGGAAGAAAAAAATCCCAGAAAAATAGGAGCTCACCAGTGCCTTCTGCTTCGGTGATGAACGGCAGCAAATAACGGATGCACAACCAATAGCAAGTTCAAAGAACACTTTCTCCATATCTTCCCCTAGGGCATAAGAAAGTGATTTCCCATCAATAATCACGGCAAATTCTTCAGCACTTCCACTTGATGCATTCAGCAGAGCCTTTCCTTTGGTAATCTGGTGAAGGACACTTTCCTTCGATGCCTGAAGGATAAATAGTATATCACATCAATACTGAATTAAAAAAAAAAAAGAAGTAGAACACTTCAATCTAACCCCACCACGGAAAAAAGAAAAGCTTGTCATAACATAATTTACTTAAATCATTGAGCTTCCCAGAATCCGTTGATCCCATCATTGGCACAAAGAAAATAAAGCTACATCCACAAAGGTAAATAAGCAAGCTTGCATTTAAGAAAGAAAGATAGATCATCATGGTGAATGTGGACGTTTATTTACGTGTCAAGATACTTTGATAATTATAGTTCCATCATTACGGTGCCAGAATTTTTGTTAAGCCAAACCACTTTGCTTATGGAAATCATATTACATTCTAACCAGCTTTCTGGAAAAATAGATTCCATCCTCAAATTTTATCAAGAAAAAACTAAAAAATTTTAAATATAAGAATATCACTACCTTGATGATGGCATCCTTGTCTCCGGCTTTTTCCAACGACTGGATTTCGGGACTCTCCAAATTTATTATGATCTGCTTCATTCCTTGCCTAAGCAAACTACAAGCGAAACTGCAAATTTATATATCAAGTTAGAGATCTTCAAACCTACTATGGATAACCAGTCCCACTGTAAAACATTGATACTCTCAGGGGGTTTCATGTTTTACTTCATTATGGTTTGCCAAAAAGTTACCTCCCTACACTTAAATTTTGAAACTAGATGTCAGTTTTATTATGAGAAAACAACATTGTCAAACCTTCAACAATTTCGGCAGAGGTAAACCAAAGACATAAACAAATATCGTACCCAATATTGATAGCAGTCTCCATCTTGTCTCCAGTTAAAACCCAAAGTTTAATTCCTGCTTGAGCAAGCTTATCTATGCAGTCAGGAACCTAACATCCAAAATAGAATAAACATCATTTCCAAGTCCTGTGCCCAATCTCAAAAACATTTTTTCTATTTAATAATTATAAGTCGTTCCAACTAACCCCATTTTGAAGTTTGTCCTCTACAGCAGTAGCCCCAAGAAGAATCAGATTCCTCTCAGTCTGATCTGCTGCTTCCTCCATCAACATCTCCCGATCGGCGCTAACAGAATTCTTGCCCTCATTAAATTTCTTGCTAAAATCTCTGTACTCTTTCTCATCGAGTTCACGATAGGCAAGTATCAAGGTCCTCAACCCTGCATCAGCATACTCATTCACATGGTCTCTGGTTTCCTTTTCAAAGTCCCTACCATCCTTAGCAAGCCTTTCAAACATCACACTGCATGGAATAATGGGTTACAGTGACACTACAATACAATAAGTGAGAAAATTCAATGTGACAAGGCATCAGGGTTGTTGATCACGAACCTATCAGCACCTTTACAAAGTAGTAGTAGTTTTCCCTCCTCCGTTCTTATTACAACAGACATCCGCTTTCTAGTGCTGTTAAACTCCAAAACGTCCAAAACTGTATATTTCCTGCAAGAAGAAATAGTTTGCTGAAAATATACTGGGAAGAGTTAAGATATCGTTGACAAGGATAGCAATAGTATCTCATATAGACCAGCATGCATGCATTGAGTACACATATATAGGCATGTTAAGTATTTGGATTTCAAACAAACAACAAAAAAATTTTTTAAAAAAAGGGGCTCAATGCATTAGGCTCCTGCCCCTGAACAGTTGAATTACGTTGGGCAATCTTGTTGCTGAGTCACCTTCGACCTGAACATGGTCATCAAGTACGTAAACAACACCCGCGCACAAGACTCTCGCAGTGGGTGGGATCGGGGACGGATAAGATGTACGTAGACCTTACCTCAACATAATATGTGAAGAGGTTGTTTCCAAGAATTGAATTTGTGGCCTCTAAATTGCACCCTTGCAACTCTAAAATATATTTTGGGTCATCAAGTAACCCATAATATATTGTCTAAATAATTGGAAACATCATGATATTCCATATTACGATCCACTTAAGAAATTATAATTTTAGCTATCAAAGGTCTAAGCGTGGAATACAGATTCAAGTACTTCAGTTGCACAAGTTGCCTGGTGCAGTAAAGCGAATAAAAAAACCACTAAACAGTACCCTATCCTCAATGCAAGCATACAAGGGCACAATCAAATGCATACAAGGGGCGTTGAAGGGTATAGCATGAATGCTTAGCTTATGAAAACATTACTAACCTTTTAATTTGGTTGCCTGTTTGTACATCTAACTCGGACAATGATACGCTTGTCTGCGTCCTCTCATAGAATTCGAAACCAATTTCTCTTGCGGCAATCACAAATGCTGCTTCGTCAGGTGATTCAGCTTCATATTGAACCTTACCTGTATTTTCATCCACTTCTGGTATTGCGGTATGGCAAATGGCCAACAGACGGAAAAACTTCTGCATGACATCTGCATGAGGCTCATTTATCCAGTTCCCATTCATAATCCTTTCATCTTCAAAATTAAACCCTTTAATGTGTGGTTTCCTATTAGCAGAATTCTCAATATGGTGATCCCACCCATTTGCTTTTTCAGTAGAACCTTTTCTTCTATTTATAGCTCTCTCAACTTCTGTGATGCCACGTCCATAAGCTTTTCCAGCCACAGAACATTTGAAGAACTCCATCGAATTGCAGGTCAGTGTTCCAGTTTTATCAGAAAGTATTGTGTCAACCTGACCAAGTTCCTCATTCAAATTTGACGTACGAGCAAGTGCTGGTTTGTCAGTCTCCTCATAGTACATATGAATATCTTGATTGATGAATTGGCATTGGAGAACTTTGACCACCTCTACGGATATGTACAAAGAGATAGGGATGAAGCTGGCATATAACATCAGGGCCGTCAAAAAGTGATAAAATGCAGCTACCTCTGCATTTTTGGGGTCAAAGTAAATTGTAGAATCATCCGGCTTCAGATACCACCTTTTCATCCTCCCATTTTCTAAATCATCTTTAGTTGTGACGCCAAAGACGATCGATCCCACAAAGCCCATCATAAACAAAGTAAAAAACAAGAAGTACACAATTTTGTCCATCTTCCTCTCAATTCTGCTTCTCTTTGAAGGGGGCTTTGTAGAGTTTTGCATGACCTTTGTGTCACGTCCAGTAAACACAGCTGCGCCATATATGTAGTCTGTATTTCTGAGTTTTGAATCTCTAAGGAGAAGCTGTTGCGAAGTGAGAGGATACTGTTGCTCTTCAAAATCCAAACTTCCAACAAAAGAGTACAAATTTGCATTTGGGTCTTCACATTTGATGGCAGCCTTGAAATCCTGATACCTAGAGTCCTCATTCAAAAATGAAGTGGCTTCCACTCCCTGTTTTAATTTCAAATTCGTCTCCCCATCAAGGTTCATGGTCTCAACATAGCAGATTCCATTCTCATAACTAGAGGAGAGTAAAAGGAGGTCTGTAGGAAAGAATTCATCCTTCCGCACCTTCACTATGTCTCCAACTCTTATATTCTGCCATTCTGTAAGATTGAAAATGCCGTCGCGTTGATGCACATAAACCTTTCTATTGTTTACTTCAGTATCCTGAAAAATTATTACACACATAAAAGTAAAGATCAGGCGTGGCAGCTAGCTGAGAGGAGCGAACAATACATAGATAATAAGCATTAACGTATCCTAATAGACAAAAGAACATGGTTCATGAAGAAAAAGATGACAATGACAATGATGATGATTAGTGATAATCGGTAATGATAGGACCTCGTCACCAATCATTTAAAAAAAAACTTATTGGTAAATTCCTCTGAACCTCAAGATACTGTGCTTCAAAGATTCTGCATATGTTTGTGCTATTGGAAAAGAAATTTTCTGTTAAATTATATCAGCAAAGGAAGATTCTTTGTCTGGTACAAGACATGATAACTTTATAGAGTTCGTAATGGAATCTGAAACTGATTAAAAGCAAGGTATTAACAAAACATGCCGAATTACAATGACGATACAAATCCAAAATTACTCAAGGGAATGAACAATACCTGCTGCCTTCTCCGCCAATCTTCTAAACCCTCTTTCGCCATCGTTACCACGATAATAATAATTAAAGGGATGATAGCACTGACAGCTGTATAAGGGGCCAAAGGAGTGAAGGAGAGAATACCAACAACCAAGAAGAAAAAGTTGGCCACCCGTCTAAACTGCTCAAACAAGGATTTAGGCACAAAATTAATAGGGTTATACTTCGTTGTGCTGATATGATTTTTTTCATAATTCCGAATTCCAGCCTCCAGAGAGTCTGGTTCATTGCAGAAAACCATCCTGGAAAATCCCGGTCCCCCGATTTGCGAATGCTCATCCTTGGAGGATGCCTTGAAACATGAAAAAGGGTGCATGTTTCTGAAATGCACCCTCCTCCTTCCACCACGCCCCATTTTTTGTCTCTCAAAGTTGTACTATCTCAACTTATCCCAACTAACAAAACAGAAACAAAAACTAATCAACAAAAGGAAGAAGAGAAATCACTTCTTGGCAAAATTTTGCAGCTTTCAAATAAACTCTAAGCACAATTATCTGAAACATTCGACATTACAGTAATTCAACAAATGCATACTTGATATTACTAATCGTCCATTGAAATAGCAGATTTTCAGAAATTAAAGGACAACCCTTTCATGATTCACCAAATGCAAACTAAAAATTATCTATGCAGCTTCTTAACAAGCAAATTGTGAATGATAAATCAGACTAACGATCCTCCGAGAAAACCCAAGTCAAATAAGAACCATATTCATACACAACCAACATAAGAAGAAAAATTAGAAAAAAGTAAAATTAGAGAAAATCACATGAGATCAGATAACAGAAGCCAGACCTGCGACCTGCAAACTCCTCTGTAGTGGATTAAGAGTTATAGTTGCGTCAAATGATTCAGCAACTAAATTTCATAACCCAGGAGAAAGTATATCCCCAATGAGACTCCGTACGATATCTTATATAGATTCAATATTTACACAGTTTGAAATTTCTTTTCCTGGAAAAGATAGCGCATTTAGGAAGGCAATAGACGCCCAAGTGGAATGGAACTTCAGTCTCCCCATTTGACCGTCTTCTATACGCGCAAAGGAATGTCAGACACAGAACAACTGCAATTTTCAAAGGAATTTAAAAATAAAAATAAAATGGGGTGGAAAAGAAATTCTAGAAGGATCAAGATCTGAAATTTTCTTCCCTGTTGTGCGATGACTTTTACTAAATACTAAATAGACAATTCTCTCCATTTCTTAAGGAGCATTGTTGTAAGAAAATGATGGTTTGAAATGTCATAAAATAACAAAAAAAAGAAATTTAATATTAAAGCAAAACCATTGACCGTTGACGGTTGATCGGTTGAGATATTCGCCGTCCGACGCAAGGGGCACGTTGTGACTTCTGATTGGCTACTTTTTTTTTCCGTTTTGAAGCTGTGAGAGTAACAGGAAGGGCTGGGAGTACTGTGGCGGCTCCGAAGATATTGTTATGGCCGCCACACGAGAAAACGTTATTATTGTTCTAGGTAAGACATTGAAGTCCCCTGCCGCCAGCATTACCGTTAAAAACTACTCGTAAAATTTAAAAAGGGGAGAAAACATATATTGGGTTTTGGCCTTTTGGGTGACATTGTGATCCTCGTCCTAATTTTCATTCAATTTACCATATCCTTACATGATAAAGAAATCTATATGTAATGACTAGAGTTGAAGTTCATATCGAATGTTTAAATGACAAGTTTATATAGTGATATTGTAGGTTAAAAAAAGTATCAAGACTATCAAATTTAGGTCTTTATTATAAAATAGACTAACCAATTAAATAAAGTTATGACCTGTGGCAATAAGGGTATTACTCTCAATGTAGTTCATGGCGCAAAGCTCAGAGTTTAGTTTGAATACTAGTGTGATTTGTATTGAATAGAGTTGGGTTTTAGTTACAAGAGCAAAAAAAGAATCACCTTTGGAATACGCTAGGTATGTGCACATCTTGGCTCCTTCAAGATGCTTGATGAATGAGCATCTATGTATGACAAAAACAAAACCAGAGAGAAAGAAAGAAAAATTGTGCATGTATACTTCCTAATGACAAAAGTCAAGATTTACAAGTGTATGATGCTTCTTTACATGGTCACCTAGCAATCCTGAAGTATAAGCAGATACTCTCAATACACTAATTTACAGCATTCCATAATTTCTACAAGTTATCATTATTAGTGATTTTGAATTCTGTTTCTCAATCGATCGATCCTTGCTGCTCTGCGCGCAGTGAAACCAACGGTTGTTGGTCTTATGGATCTCTGCCTAACCATGTCACAATATTCGGGATCATTCGACTTTCCTTCGTATCTTATCCACTGTATCATGTTATTGTACATGGGGAAGAACTGCATTTGGACTGCCGAGTATACGAAGTATGGAATTAGCGCAGAGATTGTCACGAAAAAGGTGACGAACCAGTAAGAGGGGGCAGAGCCGAGAGCTTCGATGAAGACTTGGTAAGCAGTGGTTGAAAAACTGGGAGGCAAGGCACCATAGACCATCATAAATATGTACCACAAAGCAATTGAACCCCAGATGACACAATGTGCTAACAAGGTGAAGTAATTGATTGAGAGCGCCAGCTGCAAGTTCACGATCCATACGATGCACGTATACATGGTTGTTCCCAGAATCTCCATCCCTACAGTTTTCCCGTCGTTGTTGAAAGCTTGGTGCTCCAGAGCTTTTGTGCAGAAGAAGAAAACAATGATTGCGCTGTAGATCCCGTTAAACATCCAGCCAAGGATGCGCCGCCAGCTGAACAGGACATTTTGCACGCCTTCTTGGTATAATAGAGGAAACTGACACATGAAATAGAACCCGGGTTTTTAACACGAGTACAGACAAGAAAAAAAGAAACAATAATAACTCTGCATGCATAATAACAACCATAAACATTGAGAATATGGCCATGGTTGAGTTTGCATAATGATACTAAGGTGGCGAGTGTACCTTCAGACAAAGACGTGCAGATACATCCTGGTCGAAAACACCTAACGCTCCCACTGGTAGTGAAGTGAATAGGACATTATACAATGATAAGAACCAATCATTATATGCCGGAGTTGCTGAGAATGATGCATATGCCTCATATAAGAAAAGCGTGAAGGCAAATGTGATATTCTTGTAGAAGAAGTAGCAGATCTGTCAACAGAAGAAAACACAAATCAGTTAACATTTGAGAAGATGCAACTGAGAGCTTGAAAATGCAACTGACAACATCGTGCCATGTTGAAATTCGGACACAAAAAAATTACCATTGATGAAAGCCTCCTGTAGCACCAATGTCCATGCACAAGTAGCAATCTCTCCAAATATCGAAACTGAGCAATTGCAATATCACTTGACATAACCGCCTGTGTTCAGATCAAGCATAAAAAAAGAGTTTATAAGCAAGCAACAGGAACCATTAACATATTCAGATGGAAGGTATAATAATTTGGTAAGCACCTGCATCCCTTCCACGCCACTGATACCAACCCCAATATCTGCCTCTTGAAGCATTCCCACATCATTGGCGCCATCACCAATTGCTAGTGTTATTTTCCCAGTTCCTGTTTTGACTAGTCTCGTAACCTGGTTTTAGGATTTCACCATTTAAATGAATTAATTCACCCAGCAGTATATGTATGTCTAATGCAATGCAGCAACAAAAAATTACGTATAGAGTACATTTGTAGAGAAAAAAAATGTCCATGAGTAATTTTGAACGCACCAGTGCCTTTTGTTTTGGTGATGAACGGCAGCATATAACAGATGCACAGCCAACAGCAAGATCTAAAAACATTAGCTTCACATTATCCTCTAGAGCATAAGCAAGCGATTTCCCATCAATAATCAAAGCAAATGCCTCATCACTTCCACCAACTGCGGTAAGCTGAGCCTTCCCTTCAGTAATCTGACGGAGAACACTTTCCCTTGATGCCTAAACGACAATGCATTACGTCACGTTAGGATGTTTCTCAAAGTCAGACAGCTCAGAACATGTACTTTCTCCCCTCTATGAACTAATAAAGAGTGAAGATATCTATGCTTTTACACTCTCGTGCTTTTATCACTCAAGAGCTTAACTTTCTTATTTGGCCTTTATGAGGACAATTCTCATCGTTTGCATGTATATTATCAGAATAGTAAAACAATTGAAAAATCAAAAAGTAACTTTACCTTGGTGATCACAGCCTTGTCTCCTGCCTTTTCTAATGCTTGAATATCTGGACTATCCAAATTTACCATAATCTGCTTCATGCCTTGCCTTAGCAAACTACAAGCATAACTGCAGCATTGTATAGTAAAGTTAGTTACCTCCAGAAGTAATATGAACAGCAGGCCTCGGAAAAATTAAATTCATAACCGGAAGTCATACCCAATATTAATGGCAGTTTCCATCTTGTCTCCGGTTAAAACCCAAATTTTAATGCCTGCTTGGGCAAGCTTGTCTATGCAATCAGGGACCTAATGGCACAATAGAAGGGAAATCCTCATTTAGAATCATTCTGCAAATGGTGAAGTGATTTTTTTCCCTCTTTAGCAATAATCAGTATATTTTTTTCTTACCCCATTTTGAAGTTTATCCTCAACAGCAGTTGCACCTAGAAGAACTAGATCCTTCTCAATCATCTCTGTTGCTTCATCAATCAGCATTTCCCTGTCAGCGCTAATTGAGTTCTTGGCCTCAGTGAACTTCTCATTGAACTCTTTGTATTCTTCCTCAGCAAGTTCACGATAGGCAATGATAAGGGTCCTCAGACCTGCATCAGCATACTCATCCACATGCTGTCTGGTCTCCTTTTCAAACTTGCTACTATTCTTTGCAAGCCTTTCAAACATGACACTGTTCGGCAAAAATTCACGGTGAAAATGCAGTTAGTGGTAGAAATAAGGAATTTCAAAGCATTCAGGACTTTGGGATAGCTTATCACAAACCTGTCAGCACCTTTACTTAGTAATAATAGTTTTCCTTCCTCATCTCTCAATATCACAGACATCCGCTTTCTCGTGCTGTTGAACTCTAACACATTCAAAAGTTCAAACAGCCTGCAAAGAAAAAGTAACTTATTGATTATACATTTTAAGACGTTGCGAACTAGCTAGAAATAAAGATGTTGTAACACACATCAATAGCAGGCAATGAAATTCGCATGAAGAGAGAATACTAAAATGCAATCTGATTTTATCCTACATTTAACATGAAATTCACATCATGATTTCAGATGCACTAAAACATAAGGTCAGATGCTATAAACTTGAATTTTTAACGCTAATTTATAGCTTGAAAAACAAAATAAGGCAATAATGATAAAGTATTTGGTCACTTTCACACAGGCCTGCCAAAGGCAGACAAGAGAGCATGCATGATTGTATGTAAAATTGTAAATAAAACGAACTTTTATTTTCTGAAATGCAACAAAAGATACTGACCTTTCAACTCTTTTGCCAGTTAGAGGATCGATCTCACGTAATGAGATACTTGTTTGTGTTCTTTTGTAGAATTCAAAACCAAGTTCTCTACCAGCAATAACAAAAGCTGCTTCATCAGGAGATTCTGCTTCATATGAAACCTTTCCTGTATCCTCATCCACTTCAGGGATGGCTGTATGACAGAGCGCCAACAGGCGGAAGAACTTCTGGATGAGATCTGCTCGAGGCTCATTAACCCAATTTGCATACATTATCCTTTCATCTTCAAAATTAAATCCTTTAATGTGTGGTTTTCTATCAGGAGAATCATTGATGTGATGCTCCAAGCCATTTATCGCTTCGTGGACCAATGGTGAACCTTTCCTTCTATTCATTGCCCTCTCAACCTCAGTAACACCACTGCCATAAGCTGTCCCTCCAACAGAAAACTTGATGAACTCCATTGAATTGCAGGTTAATGTCCCGGTCTTATCAGAAAGTACAGTGTCAACTTGGCCAAGTTCCTCATTCAAATTTGATGTACGTGCGTTTGCCGGTTTGTCAGCCTCTTCATAATACATGTGGATATCTTGATTGATGAAAATACTCTGGAGAACTTTCACAACTTCAATTGACACATACAAGGAGATTGGGATGAAGTAGCTATATAACATTAAGGCCGTTAGAAAGTGATAAATTGCAGCCGCTGGAGCTCTTTCAGGATCAAAGAAAATTGTCGAACGATCTGGTCTAAGATACCACCTTTTCATCCGCCCATTTTCCAAGTCATCTTTAGTTCCAATGCCAAAAATAATTGATCCCACAAACGCAATTAAAAATAATATACTGAACAAGAGGTAAACAATGCGATCCATCTTCTTCTCAATTTTGCTTCTCTTCGAAGGAGGGTCTGTGGAATTTTGGATTACCTTGCTGTCACGGCCAGTGAAGATGACTGCCCCATATATGTAGTCTGTATTTCTGAGTTTTGAGTCTCTGAGGAGAAGTTGTTGAGGAGTGAGGGAAAACCGTTGCTTTTCAAGCTCCAAAGTTCCAACAAAAGAGTACAAGTTTGGATTTGGGTCCTCGCATCTTATAATAGCCTTGAAATCCTGAAAGCTAGAGTCATCATTTAGATATGAAGTTGCCCCTATTGCCTGTTTCAATTTCAAATTTGTCTCCCCATCAAGGTTCATGGTCTCAACATAGCAGATTGCATCCTCATAACTGGACGAAAGCAAGAGCAGGTCTGCTGGAAAGAATTCATCCTTCTCCACCTTCACAATATCTCCCACTCTCAGGTTCTTCCATTCTGTATCAGTAAATGCACCATTACGTTGGCGAACCTTAACTTTTCTGTTGTTCACCTCAATATCCTGAAAATTTTTAGTGCAGAATTGTGAACTTGGTATGACAGCGTAGCAACACCCACAAATACCCCTTATTTAAATTATGCAGATTCTGAAAGGACAATAATGAACAAAGGCATCTACGATTACTACATAAAAAAATATTTGTATTTCCATTTCTGAAATAGGACATAATAATTTCAAGGAGATTATAGTAGCAATATCAGCCAGCCCTAATAATATTAGCATTTTCTTCTTCCAAACAACGTATCATTTAGCAAAACGCAATCATTTATGCCAAGAATCCAATAGAACAGTTAAAAGTTCCTTATCGTAATTTCTGAAGTATTGTAATGGAAGTAGATTTAAAAAGTTCAATTAGATAACAGCTCTGTTTTTCCCCCTTCATGACTCAGAATCTTAATGCCAAGTGAATAAGAACCCTAAAACTTCTCTGATACCAGAATACTTCTTTATCTAGTCCAGCTAACATTCAGTACTAATGAATCATAATGCAATTCGGATCATAGAGAAAACTGAGAAAAATTAAAGAAATCGAACCAGAATACTAGACATACCTGCAATTTCCTTTGCCAATCCTCTATGCCCTCTTTCACCATGGTTGCCCCAATTACAATAATTAAAGGGATAATAGCACTAACAGCTGAGTAAGGCGCGAGAGGAGTAAACGACAAGATGCCGATGACCAAGAAGTAGAAGTTGGCTACCCTTCGAAACTGCTCAAACAACGATTTGGGCAAGAAAGTAGCAACAGTATACTTGGTTGAACTCACATAATTGACTGCATAATTATGCATTCCAGCCTCCACAGAATCAGGTTCATTACAGTAAACCTCCCTAGAAAATCCAGGCCCCCCAATCTGTGAATGGTCATTCTCGAATGATGCCTTTCCACAAGCAAATGAGTAGATCTTGCTGAAATGTAGTTTCCTTCTTCTACCTCCTGCCATTTACTGTTTCTCTCCAAGTAGAGAAAATAAAAACAAAGCTTTTTTCTCTCAGGAGATTGAAAACCCAGAAAAAGGACAACTTTACAATAATTGAAGAATTACCCTCGTACGATGAACTGATGTGAGGGCTCAAGTTCCAATTTTTCCCAGTGACAAATGCAGCTTCTTCGAGTAACAAAATACCCAAAAGAGCACAAAACTCCAATACTTCAAAAAAAAAAAAAAAAATTCCCACCACCAAGAACTGTACTAAGCTCCTTGAAAGGGAACCTTTATTTATTTTCTCTGCTACACAACAGCTACTAAAACTTCAAAACCCCAAATACCCAATAATTGTTCCTTTTCTGCACTAGTGCCCGCCCAAAAGATTGAAACAAAAGGGAAGGAGAAGAAGAATAAAACAGAACCCCACGAGAAATTCAAACGAGAGGCTCAAAAATATATAAGAAAAAGAGTAAGAACGAAGATATGGAAGAAGAAGGGACACAAAGTAACCTCTTGTGATAACAGAGGAACTTGAAAGGAAACAACAGGGAGTGTAAACCAAAGTAAGAGAAAGATCAACAAGACGAGCGATAATTACAACCCACAAAGCCAGCTCGTAATCTACCCAAACCGGCTTAACAGTAATGTCGGTCCCTGCAAAAGTATTGCCAGAAAGTCTTTAACAAAGAAAAAACCCAGAAATTCTATCAAACCCACACTGACGTTTATGGCTATAAATACGACCCCCAAAACCAAAAACAAATAGGAAAATTCATTATTACATTTAACTTGTACACATTTCTCTACAAGATGATGCTACCTGGAAGACGGACTTTTGAACGAGGACTTGGATTGGATCTCACATCCTTGTCTGCGTTTAAAGGCGCATTTTGCCGAAGAAAATGTCAAAATCTGTTAAAAAAAAAAAAAAAAACCCAAAAAAGAATACTAACTTTGCAACCAAAAAAAAAAAAAAAACAACTCTTAAGAAACAGAGAAGTCAAATGTGATACAGGAGAATTGTATTTCGAAAACCAAAGATTCCAAGAAGAAGATCAAAGAGTTTTGTGTGAAAAATAATTTAGTGGGTAAACAAATAAATCACGAAATGGAGACATTTTGAGTTGGGTTCGGATTGCCTGGTCTTCTCTGCTCTCTTGAGAGAAGAAGGCGTCAGAGAAGATATATCTATATATAAATAATGGGTAATAAAAATTTAAAAAGTTTTCTTTGACTGTGCTTCGTGTGTATAGATTTAGCGAAAAATAAGATACGTGTTGGTTTTTCTTGTTGTCTGTCCTGATAAATAAAATTATCAGCAGTTTGTCTTCACTCTCTTTAGTTGGTAAACTCTGACATAAACGGAACTAGATAATACACCATTTACTATTCAAAAATACCATATTTATTATATAGTTGGTAAATTCTGACATAAACATTTAATTATATGTATTTATTTCTCTATATTCAATTCAAGTGTGATGGATATATAAAAAAAATCATGTGTAGTGACCTAACCTAGTTGTACAATTAACCATGCACACTGGACACTTAAGGTTTTAAGCCAACTCTAATTTCATATCGTGAACCCAACTCATTCTAAGTTGACGAAGGAAAATATCGGGCTAAAATCCGTGCATGAAATAATTTCGAAAATGTTAGGCATAGATGTTCAATTTACGACCTTCCTCATTTGCAATGTGTTATCATAATAACCTTTACCATATCAAGGAAAACTTATATTTGTTTAAAAAGACACACTAAAACGTAAACTTTAATATATATATATATATATATTAAATTTTCTAATGAAATTTTATTGAGATTCTTTTAATTGGTCCATTTAAAGCATTTTTTGGGTTACCGTACCTGAAATGCCCCTCGTCAACTTTGAAAAGCCGAGCCTGCTGAGAGGGAGAGACAACAACAAAATCATTACATGGAGGAAACCGGCGACGTGGCGGAGGTCAAACAACGAGGAGGTAAGACCGCCCCTGTGTTAAGCGTATGATTTTTTTTTTTATTTTTGAAAAAAGAAGCTTCATCTATTTTTCTCCGTAAATGTTTTTTTTATTACTAAAAAAATATGAACGTGCTGCGAAAACATTGGGAGCACATGCATGCTGCATGCACACGTATGTTTGGCTTTAATTTTCCAAATCTTGACTTTATTGTAATACCCTGTGTATGTATATATCTTCTTCACATGGAGTCATTGGAGTGGTGGTTCAAGTATAGTTACATACATATATACATATACATATATACATATATATATATATGTATGTATAAAATGGCATTAGCAATCGATACATGGAGACATAATTAAACATTTTGAGATAGACAAGTGGATAGTGTAAGAGCCTGTCATTTTGTTTTGGTAGACCACCCTCTTTTATGGATCTTTGAATTAGCCTCACCAAACTTCTTTTTCGTAATTATAGTAAAAATGAAATTTTTTTAAAATACTAATAAATGATTCAAGAAATTTTGATTGTGAAGACTGAAGACTAATATCTCATGTCGAATTGACAAAATTCAATCAAATAATATATAAGCAAAGTTCTTCCACCTCTCACATAAGTACGTGTTTAAATAGAGCTTTGAGACCATATATTGGGGTACCCATTGAGAAATCGAGTCATATGTTTGATCAAAGAAGACAATAACTTTGTGTGAACATAGTGCAGCCGTTGTGCCGTTTTGATTATCTCAGGATGCTTTTTCTGAGTCTAAAATCAATGATGACGACTCATGAACAACAAATCTGTGCGAGCCCGTGACCCATAGAGGACACTATCCTTGAGTTTGGATTTCCAACAAGAGACTTCAATTTTCTTCAAGAATATTTATGTTTTGTCCTACGCGGCTTGACTGCGTAGTTACCCAAAAAATGTCGTTGGCATAATTCTAGAAGGCCAACACGAACTTGGTTACCTTTGTGGAACCATCCTTGTACAGTAAAACATTAGGCATTAATACTGAGTTTAATTGCCTTAATTATCACTTGAATTTCAATTAAAAGATAAAATATATATTATACTTAGTTCTATTCTTCTATTTTGTTAAACTCTTCCTAATGTTGGATTTAATTATTATTTTATATACACTTGTTGATATAAAAGCACCTAATTTGATTTAATTAAGTGACAATTTAAAGGATAAAGAAATTATTAGTGATTAAATAAACAACTGTTAAGTGTTAATGCTGATTTACTTTGATTGGAATATTGTTCTTTTCAATAAAATTGGGATAAATAAAAATAGAATGGGGCCCAGACTGAATATGGAGAACGACGTGTGCAAATCCTAAAAACGGCATCTTAGAACATAAAAACAGTGGGACCCTATTTTTTGGCATGTAATCATATCTCGACGGTCTGTCTCGTCGCTCAACCCCCCCTCGTTTTAAGAGAATCCATGAATCTTTTACAGACAACGCAACCCCCTTTCTTTAGGAGAATCCATGAATCTCTTACGGACAACGCAACCCTCGTTTACGAGAATCAATCAATCTCTTACATGCAACTTGTCAAGACCGTATAAATAGTCTAATTATCATATTTGACTTTTTTTTGTTAACCGATATTGATAGTATAAAATTACAAACTCGTTTTTTGGACATCCAATTATATGAACCTAAACTTGAGGCATCACGTACGCATGCATGCACAAAAGTTTCCCACTATGAAAAGTTGGGGTAAAGACTCACGCAGTCGCACGCTATTAGTAAGAATCAAAATGAGTATCTTCCAAGTCAATTATCTTATTTTACCTCTCAATACTATGATATATATATATTCCCTATAATATTTTGTTGACTTGGGATATGGAAACGATAACGACACCATTCAATTTTACTATTTAACAGCCAAGGTCAAGAGCAAGCAGGAGTAGACCTATCTACCTAGAAGGATTCGATAAAGAGAATGTGAGTGGGCACGAGATCAATAGACAAAGAAATAGAAGACCAAAAACATTCGATATAAACCTAAACTTAGACATCACGCCTGCATTAACCTAAGTTTTCTACTATGCTAAATCGGGTCAAAGCCTCGCACATGACCACATGGATACAATTGATATTAGTAAGAATAGAACTCACTAGCTTCCAAGTCAATTATCTTATTTAAACTTTAGTTCTCAATACTATGATATATTCTCTAGAATATTCTATCGACTTGGAATATGGAATTATGATTTGAAAGAAATAAAAAAAACAAAACAAAAACTAATTATTAAATTACAACATCATTTGCGTCCTAGAAACATTGACCAAGCACCCTAAGTTCTTAACCTCATCATGGCATTCTATACTAAAAAAAAATAAAAAATAAAAAATAAAAAATAAAAAAAATCTCATCATGGCATATTATTTACCATATAAAAAAACCTTTATAATTGGCGTATAAGCCCATGCCAAAAAGGGGCGCCACACAGACAGATAAACTTGTATATAATATAATAACAGAAAAAGACAGGCAATAATGCCAACAATATAATAAAGCAATTCTAATTTAATTGTCATTGAAATGGACTTCTTGAAAGATCCATTATTGTCTTAACATGACAAGACTCCTGTGTTGTAAAATTCATGTTTTAAACATGAATCAAGTGAGGTGAAATATATTGTTTAATGTGGATTAGTGGTGGAATTATGAGGACATTGCATAATTAGTATCATGTAATAATTTGTTCAAATTCATGATTTTGAATGAATAAAAATTGACTTCAAAGTGAGCACTTTGTAATGGTAGACACATGACTTGTCCCACATAGAAAAGATAAGGATATATCCATCTGTTTATAAATAAGCGTCAATTTTGAAAAAAATGCTTCGGTCCAAGAGCACCCAAGTTTTTGATGGCATGAACTATGCTAAAGTGTGACCATGGGCGTACCACCACATGTTGCGGCCAGCTCAATTTAGTTCGCACACATGGGCTTGACTCATAAGGTGTTTGTGAGAGGATGAGGGAATTCTAACACATGAGATTCGAATCCTGGTTATTAGAGGAATAAACGTCATTCTTCCTGTTACATCAGCAACCAATAAGATGTATTATAAACTACAGATGTAAAAACTGTTTTTTTACTAGGTGGCCTTCTTGTTAGATCTCATTAGATGATATCATTAGTCAATTATCATCTAATAGATCTCATGGGGGAACTCTAACATTTACGAGATTCGAACTTTGGTTAGCAAGAGAATACACTATTAATCTTTGCCATTCCACCATGTAGCTCAAGTGGTGTGTTTGTCTATGTTAATTAAACATTTTATACCAACTATATATGAAAAATACGATTCACACATTTTATGCTATTATTCCCAAAAGAGTTGACAATTCTCCCCTCCCAACGATTGTTAGAATTCATGCTACTTTGTTGTCATGTTGTGATTATATGAAAAATTCCTTGACTTAGTTAGTTGGACTTTTTAAAAAAAATCAGTAGTACAACTGTAAAAGGAATATGATTTTGTTTGAATACATATAATTATATTGTTATATAGTGATTAATCAATAACTAATTATTGACTAAAATTAAGATATCCAAATAGTATTAAAATTAATATGGAATACTAGATAAGATGCCTCTTATTGGAATTATCGCCCACAAACCACAATATGTTCCCAAGTCAAACTAGGTTGGTTACTAAGCAAAAGAATCACTGAAAATGATTGAAAACGAAAGCTTTAAAGATTGTCCCAAAACCATGAAACCTCATGACCTATATGTGGGTTAAGTTAGGTGGGACTTGAGACTTCAATTTATTTTTTTTTCAGACTTCAAATTTGGTTAGTTTTGTTTCTTTTGTATTATAAGAAATATTGTGTTTCCGAGAATAATAAAGATCTCAGTAGTTGATATTCTAGTTGTTGAGTTAAACGCATATGATTCAAATGAGTTCGTGAACTCCACATGTCTCACATGATGCATATGAAATCACGTGCATACAACTCAACAACTGAGATAATTAGATTACTAGTTGATGAGATTCCTATCATAACTGTTGTATTTATGACTTTATGCATTGGTCATAAGACTCATAACACACTAACATTGCTTTCAAAGTAGGTTTTTTTGTGCTCGTGGGCCTAACAACTTGAGTTTAGGTTTATATTGAATGTCCAAAAAAATGGTAAACTTATATGCTACATCGGTTAAAAGAATGTTTTTTTTTTGGTGAGGGCATTAAATCAAATTGTTTAATGCAATGACCAGTCACATCCAAAACTAACATGACAAATCCAATTTTTCGGTTTAGGCAGGTTAGGCCTTGTTTACGAGGCTTGGCCCAGAAAATTAAATGAGGCCATACAATTGTATTGGGCAAATGGGCAGCACCTGCAGGGCCCAGATGATCTAACCCCATTTCTTCATCAGGAGGCCCAAGTCACCGGCCCATGATTAACCCAAAATGGCAAAATCAGAGAAGAGATAGAGGGCCATGGTCCATGCCACTTCAATTTGACCGAGTTAGCTCAGCCAGTCAACCCAGACGATTCTCCACTGCTCGTTCAATTTCATCTGCAAGGGTCCAATCTGTTAGATTGTTTCAACGGGAAAAAAGAAAAATAATTTGAGGGAATCTGATCTACGCATGGTTTGGTTTGCAGCTTCAAAAACTGCTACTAAGCCTGCTTCCCACATCAAGGTAAGCGCCGGCAAACACTTCGGTCATGTATAATACATATACTAGCTCAACTTTACTCTCTGTTAGGACAAAAGGGTCTGTTTCTTTTTCCTTCAATGACTACTCAAACTTGTTGAATGAAAGATTTGACAAAAACCCACTATCACAATCGCCTTGTTGTTGTTCGTGTTGTTTTCATTGTTGTTCGCCATCATTTGCCTCCAATAGGGTGGCCTTAAATCCTGCCTTATTTTATGGTTTGAGACAATCCACCCTTATCCAGTGTTCTCCCTCGAGAAGGCTGATCTTGGGTGGGAGGGATCGTTATCATTACAGGGTCCCAATTTATGGCTTTGATAGTGAATGTTTTGAGGTTTATTGCTCTTTGAAGCAAAGGGGTTGTAATGAAGGGATTGGCAGGAGAAGAAAGAGAAGTGTTGGGTATGCAAATTCGAGTGAAAGGCGTTGCTTAGGTGATGCGGAGGCTGTGATTAGCTTGTTGAGTGAGGAATTTAGTGAGGAGTTTTTAGGTGATACGAAAAGAAATGGGCGGATGTCAAAGAAGGTGGAAGCTGGGAAGAGAGGGGATTATGTTGTTGGTTCTTATAGGAGGAAGAAGAAAGATGTTGGGTTGGGATTTTCTGACAACAATTCAAAGCAGCAAGCTATTAAATCAGTTGGTGTTGAGTCGAGAGAAGAAGGGTATGGGAGGAAGGAAAAGAGGGAAGAAAAGGAAGCTTCAACTAGAGGAGAGAATCTTAGAGGAAGGAGACAAGATTCTAGTTGTTCATCTTATTACTCCCTTTCATCTTCCGGGGATGTTGAGAGTGATTTAGAAGTTCAGGATAACCCTGAGCAACTCATTGAAGAATTGTCATCTGGGCTTCAGGAGTCGAGAAACAAAAGCAAGGGTAGATTTGAGAAGCAAATGGTGGGAGAGTTAAAGAGGCATACTGATGATATAAAAGATCATGCAGAAATTTCGGAACAAAGAAATTCTGTGGCAGCAAGTTACTCTGGGCAAGATTGGAGAAAGAAGTCTGAGAAGAAGCTGACTGAAGTATCGATTGAAGGAACACATTCTAGAGAGGAAGCCTCTAAATTGCATGGTGAAAATGATCATGTTGAGGCTTCCAGCTCTCATAATCACATTGATCAAGAGGATTCCTCTTTTTCCATGAATTTTGAAAATAGAACAAGAAACCAATTTGGTAAAAAAGATGAGGAAATTAGACAAAAGTCTTTCTCGCAAAGGCAATACCAGGAAATTAGTAAAATTTCAAGGACCAAAGACAGTGGTGTCGAAACAACTTCTCAATTGCAACAACAGTTCAGTGATAGAGAAGGAAGCCACCGAATCGCTACAGAATCTACTTTGGAAACTAGAGATAATTATCATAATATAGTCAGCCATAGGGCTGAAAATTCTAACTTGCAAAGGGAGTCTGAATATAAAATGAAGATCAAAGAAGAAGATACAGCCTTGTTCCAAAGTTCACACCAAGAATCTGGAAAGCACATCTCGCAAATAGATCGGAAAGATCTTGAGAGAATGCAGTTTAGAAGAGAGTCCCGAGATATCACCAGTTTGTCGGTTCAAGCTAGTGATAGAGATACCAACAATACTTCTCAACGAAATTCTGAAAAGAGAATGATTGATCAAGGTAGAAATTCAACTTCAGTTGTGAAAATTTTGAGGGAAACAAAAGAAAAACATACTCAAACTGATGAAACTGAGATTCAATTTAAATCAAACAAGGAGCATCAAAGAGCTACTAAAGTATCAACTCATCTTGAAAAAGCCTCAGAAGAGGCCTCGGGTATCGAAGCATCTTTAAATCTGGTTTCACAAGCTAGAGTGCAGCATGTTGATGTAAAGGAAGGTAGTCAGCAAAACGTAAGTGCAATGTTGATGGCTCCACCATCTCAGTTGGTGGCTAGAGATTCACAGCATGTTGATCCAGTTGATGGGACTGCAGTAGAGCTTTCCTATGAAAGTGACTCCAGTGCCTTAATTCCAAATTCAGCAGGGAGCACTCCAGCTATGCAACATGAAACATATGGCAGAGATAGGCAGAGTGAGAATTATGAGAGCCCTTTAAACCACAGTACCCATGAAGATGCTCTGAGTTCAGTTCGTCGTTTTGAGGAATCATCAATGCATTTTGTTGGAGAGTTTTTTGAGAAGGCAAGGGTTGAAGTCTCAACCTCTAATGTCCATAGAGAGAAGGTATCTTTGAATGAAGAACTTATGCATGAAGGTCAGGGCCATGTGCGAAAGAGGTCGGATGAATATGGTTTTGTTGAATTTCAGTCAAAGGAACACGACTCAAGGCAATCATCTGATAGTTCTGCGGGAAAAGGACCTTCTGATGCTATGTGGGATGTACGAGATACATCTGTTCAACAACCTCCAGAGGTAGAAGAAGCACCAGAGTCTGATGGGAGTGCCATTGTAAGAAGAACTGGCAGGTCTTTATGGAGCATTATTGCAGATGTTGTTCGGCTGCGGTGGCGCTCACATGCCGAAACACCTAAATCAGCTGGAAGATCAAGACAAAAGAACTCGTCAAATGAGTCTGTCAGCAGTGAGGCATGGTTCTCTGGCCGTGACGCTGATGAAACCAATGATGAAAATGTAAAGGGGGAAAGAAGAAGAAGGTTGCATGAAGCCTCTCGTCCTTATCAGCCAGAACTGGAGAAAACTTCAATTCAAAGTGAAGATGAAGATCCTGAAAGGATTCGATTAAAGGGCAAAGTAAGACAACCTAGAGGAGAAAAATCATCTTCATCTGCTATATTAAAGAGTGAATTGCCATCTAGAGGTGTTTTTCCAAATTCTGAGGAGGGAACTAGTACGAATGAAGATGGACAGAGTTCTCAAGGTGCCTCTGTTGTTGTGAGAACAGAGGAACAATTGCAACCAATGCCTTCTAGAAGCACTAGTGAATCTCCCATCATAGAAGAAATTGGGGGCACCGTTAGAACTAATATATCTGGCAGTGGCTCAAAGGAGCTGATGGTACAACCCATTAGTTCTAATTTAAGTGAAGTGTCAGGGTCTGGGAAGAAGGAGGGGGAACTAAAACAAAGAAAGCTTCAGCGTAGTACACAAGTACCACGAGATAAATTTGATGATTGGGAAGAAGCATATAGACTAGAAAGTGAGCAGAGAAAAATTGATGAAATGTTTATGAGGGAAGCACTAATAGAAGCTCAGAAGGCAGCTGATACTTGGGAGGTGCCTGTTGGGGCAGTTTTGGTGCGAGATGGAAAGATTATTGCTCGTGGATACAACCTGTAAGTTTTATAGGCTTATTATTTGATGCCATATTATTGGATGCTTTCTGTTATTGTGTTATTTACACTGATATACATTTTAGGGTGGAGGAGCTCCGGGACTCCACAGCTCATGCTGAAATGATCTGTATAAGGGAGGCTTCCAGCCTACTCAGGTCATGGAGGCTCACGGTAATTTCTTTATCTTTATCTATGTAAATATCTCAACTTTAGATATTTGGCTTATTTTGTTATTATCTTGAGTTCCAGTGTCAATAATGAATTACAAATTTACCTTAGGATTAATCTCTTGCAATTTGCGCTAGGGGTGCTCTTACATTATGATTTCAGATAAGTGATTGTTGAAAGTATTAAATAACTGATCTCCTATAATCCTTTGAACCAATCTTCTATGCAGTGGACCTTGCTTTGATTCATGTATAAGGGATTCTTTTGACTTTTCTTCAAAGACATGAAGGAATCCATGGTCCTAGTACCCTTAAAGCATGATTTTTCCCTTTTGTTTTCAAGGATGCCATTCTGTATATTTTGGCCATTTATGGCTGAGAAGACATGTTATGTGGGGATAAGGTCTACATACATCTTGCCTATCCCCAACCTATCGCCCATTGCGGGAGACTTATGCACGGGAGTTGTTTACCTTTTTTACAGCTGATAGGACATAAAAATGCCTCTAACATCACATGATTAAGCAAGGGGTTCATGATTTCGAAGATCATGACTTTCAAAGAGTGTAGTAGCCATCCTAACCTATATGATGCTAACTAGTTTCAACTGGCAGAAATTTAATGACTGAAATCTATCAAAAATCGCTAGTCGGTCACTAGGCGGTTCACGGGGACTATGGATTAATTGGGGACTAGTCGAGGATTAATCGGATTAATCATTTTGAGTTTTTTTAATTAAAAAAATATATATATGCAATACATATCATATATTAATGAGTAAAAACTTGTTTTGTTTTGCTAATCTCAGAACACAAACACTATTACCAATACCCTAAGAAACAGCAGTAGTTAAGCCAAGAGGCTATAGTGAATGATCAAAATCTGAATGGAACAGTGGTTGAAAATTGTGATCCTCACTCGGAGGATATCCGCTTTTTCCGGCCTCAGTGGAAATTGCAGAGGAAGGCAACACTGTAGAAGCTAGAATGAGTAATTTAGATGAACCCTCTAATTTGTCATTAAAGACGGATCTTGACTTACCTATGGTGGAAGGATGCAATGAGGGTATTCAGTCGAGCATTCCTTCTCAGGCTGGATGTGGTCTTGTTGAAAGACTCAGAAAATTGATGATCAATCTTAGCCTCTCAGGTAATAGTCGGGGCTGGCCTCTTGAAGAAAGTTGGGTTGCAGATTTTTTTTTTTAAAAATCCATCCAAAACGAGGAACTCTGTCAAAAAAAAACGACTAGGCCGACTAGTTGGGATTTAATCGGGTCACCGATTAAGTGACCCTATTACCCTCTAGTCGAAGCAGCAAGCCTCGACTAGTGACTAGTCGCCGACTAGAGGGATTTTTGCAACATTGCACTATACTGACCAACGTTGATGTATATGGTCATGATATAAGCCATAGAGGGACTAGAGCTTTGTATAATAAACAGACCTCGCGCTTGTTTAAATCCCTTTTATTATTTTTTACTTCAAAGAAGTTGCTGATGTTGACTTTGTGATAGTACTTTCCTTTTTATATCAGGATCTGAGGATCTTATGTAAGGAATTCTCATTGTTACTTATTTTTCTCTTACAGGAGACAACATTATACGTAACCCTTGAACCATGTCCCATGTGTGCTGGAGCAATACTTCAAGCAAGAATCAACACTCTTGTATGGGGAGCCCCCAACAAACTTCTTGGAGCTGATGGCAGCTGGATCAGGTACAAAACATTACCTCATCTTCTCAGCTTATTCGTTTCGTCCCAGCAATATGAAGTTGATCACTTATGATCCATCTTCACATTCCTTTTTACTTTCCTTGTCTTTCTGTCTTTTGTTTGGATAGGAAAAGCGAGCTGGTCTCTACCAGCCATTTCAAATATTTTTATGTTGAAGAGATTTTTTGTTTGTTTTAAAATATGACTGGACTGCGTTTTCTCAGACTTTTTCCTAGTGGGGGAGAAGGAACTGGTTCAGAAATGTCAGATAAGCCAGCTGCTCCAGTTCACCCATTCCACCCTAAGATGACAATCCGAAGAGGGGTTTTGGAGACGGAGTGTGCAGATACAATGCAGCAATTCTTCCGGCGTAGGAGGAGGAAGGAGAATAAATCAGACCCATCTTCCCCGCCTTCAAATCTTCCCACGTCAGATCATCTACCAAAACTTCTCAATAAAATGCAAGACATCTTCCACATTATGTTCTGTTCATAAAGAATTGCAAAGTGCAAACTGGTTTTCTCGAGTTAGTAAAACTCTTATCAAAGAAGTTATTATCTTAAATCATATCAGGTTAGAGTTATTTGTGGTCTTTAACAGAATTTGTGGACTGCAGATTATCATATCGGAGAGTGAACCATATGACTGCTTTGAACAAGATCCTGATTCCTGAATGTTGTGACCGTGATGATATTAGATAACAGCCCTCTCATGAACATGACTTTCTTAGTTTTCTACTTCAAATAGTTTCCCTGCATTACATTGAATTGTTGATAAGACCATTGTTGCCTTCGGTTTTCTTTTATGGAAACTTATCTGCATGGATCGCTAGATCTCATGGCAGTATCCACTTTTGGTATTTACCTTGTCTGAGCTTTATTGATGTGCAACTTGCTTCCTTTCCTCCAGGCCGCACTTTCTCGATGACTGATTGACTAGATCTTCCCAAACTAAATAGTTATTCGCGAAGAAGGTTCGGAGACGGTGCCGGTAGAGGAATGTTTAACTTAATGTTCTTCCCTTGGCAACTGAAAATGGAAATGGCTCATCAATATCTTCCTCTGAGTCATCTGAGACTCTCAGTTGTTGTCTTGCAGCTGCTGCTCTTGTTCTGTTCTGTCCTTGAAACAGAGTCCTCCTCTGTATTCAAGTAGAAAATAATATGATGTTAATGTTACAGATCATCCATATAGATATACCCTTCAGTATGACATATAGATATAGTGTACATGATATGTGCAATTTTTGTCAAAATTTCCTTCATATTGATTATTTCAGGTTTTTCTCATTGTAATAGACGTTAACAAGTGAATGGTTGTACAACAAGAAATTACTAGGCTTGGTCCCACCAACTCAAGTCAGGTGCTACAATCTCCCTCTCAAGGGCTAACGTCTTCGTGAGTCCTACCCCCTGAACCCTAGGATCTTGACTCCGATATCAACTAGAACAACCTTTCCCTCCGTACTAGTAATACTTTGTCGAATCCCATGAAAACCTTGACTGATAGGTTGAGAAGACCTACCGCTTATAAGCTAGGTTTGGTCCTCCTATTTTAACGATGTGGGATTCCCATCAGACCACCCCCCTTGGGCGGCCGACGTCCACGGCGGCTACGCTCGCCTGGCGGCTGCACTCGCCCGACAGACGGTAGCCCTTTCCCGGACGGCAGCCCTCTCCGAGGACGGACGACCTCTCAATGAAAGCACCGATGATGGAAACCCACACGTGCCTACAGCACGAATCAACCCCCCTGCCAACCAAAGCCCAACCGACGCCCTTACGGGCCGGCTGTAACCAAGGCTCATGGGCTGCATCCCATGAAAACCTTGGCTGATAGGTTGAGAAGACCTACCGCTTATAAGCTAGGTTTGGTCCTCCTATTTTAACGATGTGGGATTCCCATCAGAGATTTAGAACACCGAATCACAAAGTGATTCGGTAACTTGCCTAACATCATCAAAATTTACACTGCACAATTTGTGACTCCCCCGCACTTGAGCCGGCTGCTACATCCTGCCTTTGTTTTTTATAAAAACGCAATACATATGCTTATCGGCTTATGTATCATCTTGTTGGCATTCAAATCTATTAGGAAACCTAGAGTTCAGCCAAACCCATTACTTGTATTCACAGTCAAACACAAATAATACAATTAGTTAAATAATATTTATATCGACAAGAAAATGAAAGGCAATTCCCACAACGATGGATTAAAGACGCAAATAGAAACACGCCAAGTGCCATTCAAGAATTGGATCTTTAACTATTATAGACTTCTAGTCAATAATTCCATCTACTCTGCCTTACTTGCCCTGCCAATCGATCGTCTCTCTCGCTCTGTGAGCGATCTCATTTGCGATTTCGGCTTCTGCCATGTTTGATTGCTTCTGCTTCTTCTTTCCATGCCAACAAGCATGAACACCCACTATTTTACTCGATTGTTATTGATGCCAGTGCCTCCATCATCTTCCCTGCTCCGAATCTCTGATTGAAAACCCAGCAAAAGAAAATTTCGAAATTAGCTGTTAGGATTCCTAACAATACAACTCAAGATTGGCTCGCACAATAGAACTTTCTCAATCACTCTCTATAAAAATGCCGTCCCAGATCTTACCCATATCAATCAAGCATCCACAATCTTCCATTGGGTCACCCACCTCTGTGTCCGCCGCAGATACATTGCTACTCAAAACAGAGATTATTGATGACCCAGCTACCAGTCTCCTCATCTCTTCGTCATTTGACGATGAAACTAGTTTATCCATTAAGCCCCTTTTGCCTAGGACTTCCAGTTTTAACGGCACTTCAGCTAAGGCTAGTAGCTTATATCAGCATCGGCGGCGCCAGACTGCCAGCGACAACTCTTTATCTTCTCTATCTGATTACAATGGCCGCCGCCATTCCGTTGGCGAGGACGTGGGGCACGCCGCAGAAGAAACTCTTATGGTGACTCGTTTGAGTTTGAAGCTATTGAAATATCTTGGGTACTTTTATCTTTTTTATCTGTTTTATGACGAATTCTTCCTGTTTTGTTCTGTTTGCGGTGGTTGTCGATACCCATTTTGATTAATTAATCAGCGGGTAGAGAGTCTTGTGTTATATATGATCTATTCATTCATTTAATTTGTCATTGTAGTTGGCTTCAAGGATAGCTCTGTCTTGTGTCCTCTGGGGTTGGTTTTGGCAATCCATATTGAGAATATGGACTTTCGGCAATCCTTGCATGTTCATTTTTTTAAAATTTAGTGGAAAGCTTAGTAGTTAGTTTCCTTGATGCTCCCCCCATAGATATTCGCACAATAATATCTTTCAAAGTATAGCTGAGTATTTGGAGCAAGTCCTTACTCCAAAGAGGTGGAATTTGAAAAAGACTTTGAAGTTTATTGGAGGAAGTTAATAAGAAGAATTTAATATTAGATTGACAAAGAACTGCTTTGGAATTTTAGAAGTAATGCACAGTTGGAAGTGCTTTGAAAAGGTAGTTAATGATAACAAGCCTTTGTTTCTTTTTTATTGGCGTCGGCTCATCGTTCTTCGCTACTAAGGCAAATTAGAAGATTCTTGGCTTATAGATATGGCCCATATGGGTATCGCTGATGACACGGAGATCTCCCCATCTAAAATTTCATGCAAAACTTTCAATTCAATTAATTTGGATTCCCCTTTGCAGTTTAGAGCAGTTCTCCCCTAAGCTTTACTAGAACCTGTTATATGTTTTATAGTTCTGAAAGAGAACGAGAACATGATTACTTCTAATTTGATTGAAGTTTTATGGGGATTGGTTAACTTATTATTACGTGAAATGGTTGTTCTTATGTATCCTTTTTTCATATCTATCCTACGTGGCATTAAATGCATCCTGATCTTTTTTACTTATTCAGGGTAGGCTACCGATGGATTGCAAGGTTTCTTGCCTTGAATTGTTATACTTTGCTGCTTTTCCCAGGCTTTGTTCAAGGTAAAAAGTCCACAATATATTTTCCATGTTAATCCCGTTTTATTGCTTTAATGTAGTTATAACACATATCACTGGTTTTGTAGGGCGTTTTTACCTTTCAATATTAGAGAGCTGATATTTTGTTGGATCTAGCTGTAAAAATTTGACGAACCTTGACTGATCCATTTGTCCTTTGCAGTTGGATATAACTATTTCTTCTCTAGTCAGATTCGTAGAGGTATAGTTTTTGGTGATCAGCCTAGAAACCGGTATGCCTTTCACTTGACTTCTCTTGATGATTTTCGTTGAGAGTTTGTACGGTCTGTGATTTCATGCTACCATAAATGCTTTGTCATCACAGGCTATGTTACTTCTTTTTTGCAGACTTGATTTATATCTACCAAAAAATAGCAATGGGCCAAAACCTGTTATTGCATTTGTAACAGGTGGAGCCTGGATTATTGGGTGAGCATTCCATGCTTCTTGATATTTCCTTCTTGATTTTGCATCAGAGATACTTGATCAAATAACAGTTTGCATATATGGTGGTTCTGGGCATATATATGATGGTTATAGACATGTTAATCTCATGCAGCAGATAATGGTCTATTAGCTAGATGATCAAGCTGATAATGGTCTGATATTATTTTATTAGTACCATCACAACATTATTGTGACTGTAGAATCAATCCCCAAATTAACAAAGCAAAGGTCGGTGAAGTTGTGCATGATCTATTTTTTATTCTTCAGTAACAGTAGTTGGGCTTTATAGATTAACAGACGGATGCCTAATCAACTGTTTTTGCAAACTTTAATATCATTGCATGATACATGTCGTAAGTGTCTCTCATAACTGTGGGTCTGTTCTTTGCATTTTTTAAGGAGATTTTGTTGATGCAGTTATAAAGCATGGGGCTGTCTCTTAGGGCAGCAGTTGTCGGAACGAGACATCATAGTGGCTTGTATAGATTACAGGTGATTTGTTCTGGCTTTTTCGTTATACTAGAAGCTAGGTATGCTATACATAACCTTCATGATTGACATGATTTATTGCTGCGTACCATTCATCAATGTGTGGATATTAGGTTCACTTGGCATAGATGTTTTCTAACTACGCTTGCTCTGCAGTTTATCTTTGAAGATCTTCATACCATCTTGTATGTTTACTCTTAATACAAGACTCTTGTTTTTGTACTTATCCTGTTTGGTAATATTACAGCTAGTCAATTTCGCACTACAAAAAAAAAATGTATAGAAGTTAAGGCATCACCTCCATGGCATTCCACACATATATAAAAGACGTGTATTTTCTATGAATTTTTTAACATTTGGCTTGAATCAAAGAGAAATAGAGGTCTGTAATAGCAGTTTCACTTAATCTGTGGAGTTATGCTCGTCAATGTGCAGTATACTTCTCAGCTATGACCATGAGCTTAAATTGTCTTTGTTTCTGTTGAAATAAATTTTATTAATTGTTCCACCTAGTTATATTCGCAGAAATACCTAAATTGTGAACAAAATTTTACCCTTGGCTAAGCCATTTCATGATCACTTTATGTAACTCCATGATCATGAATTCCAGATCCAATATCATTGATTGAAATTTATTCTTTTGTAAGGTGGGTAATTTGATGAAGTTAGCATCACTGTTTGTGCTTCTACTGCAATAACAGCTATGAATTGTTACCCCATTGTAATTTTTCGAACATTCAGGAATTTCCCTCAAGGGACTATGAGTGACATGGTGAAGGATGCTTCTCAGGGTATTTCATTTGTGTGCAACAATATTGCTGAATATGGAGGCGATCCTAGTAGGTAATAGGAAAATTGTTTGTTTGTTTCTTTCTTTCATTGACGGGAGGTTTGTTTTTTCTTACTCTACTCATCATTTCTCTAGGATATATCTAATGGGACAGTCAGCTGGAGCACACATTGCTGCTTGCGCGCTCCTGGAGCAGGCAATCAAAGAGGCTGGGGAAGGGGAAAGCACTACTTGGAGCGTCTCCCAGATAAAAGCTTATTTTGGTTTATCTGGAGGGTAAATAAACAATATTGTATTTCTGTGAATGCTTTCGAGTTTTTCCTATATTACAATGGCAATTAGCTTCTTCATGGTTACTTTGATATTAATGGAAGTGGTTCTAAAGCAATAGTGTACTGGTCCATAGAGAAGATTATAATGTTTGATCATCTGGTTTAGAAGAGATCCTAACGAATCCTGAACGGCCTAAAAATTCGTTATTAAATTTCCTGTCCGATTTAATCTATTAGTCTTTTTTTCGAAAGCATAAAGGATTCAATTTGACCGTGGTCTGGTGTGGAAGTGGATTAAGTTGAAATTATGCTTTGACTCTAGCTCTCTGCCTTCTCAGTGCAATCACAGTTCAAAAAACTCATAGTTGTTGTGCCTCAAAGCATAGCTTTCTTGTTAATGTTTCCTTTTGAATATTGTTCAACCTTTTCACTAGTTTGCCGGTAATTTCTTGAACAGCTACAATTTGTTTGATTTGGTTGGTTACTTCCACAGTCGAGGTCTTTACCGGTCCATCTTTTTAAGGTACATTATTCTTTAATTCTCAGTGACTCTGGATATGCAATCATATCCCTTGGTAGTTCTTTTAGCTGCCCTATATATTCCTAAATTGAGCACTTTCCCCGTTATTGTAATGATCTAATGGCTCTGAATTTTTCACTCAGCATAATGGAAGGTGAACAATCTTTGCAAAGATTTTCCCCTGAAGTCGTGGTACAAGACCCGAATATTAGAAATGCAGTTTTGCTTCTGCCTCCCATTGTTCTTTTTCATGGTACTGCTGATTATTCCATCCCACCAGATGCCAGGTCCGACTTTTTCCCGCACTTCATTGTTTTATGAGACTTCTACTCTGCCTATGTTGGAAGTGAGCTGCATATCTAAATGCTTTTAATTGGCTTCTCTAATCTGTCCTTTCATATTGCAGTAAGAATTTTGGCGATACTCTTCAAAGAGTTGGAGTTAGAGCTGAAACGATACTGTACGAGGGAAAAACTCACACAGACTTGTTTGTTCAGGTAAGCAATATCCGGATAGCCTGCCTGGCTTTAGTTCTATTTTTGGATTCTGTGGCTTATATCTCTGCCAACTGAACTTACTTAAAACTCCTTGGACATCATGGACTCTGCCAGAAGCTCTGCTTTTGTTCTTAGCAGTTTTGGCCCGGAAAACATTTCTAGCATATTTTGACATATCCGACCATCGATTTATATGTTTATTGTCATCGATTTACACCATTTCCTGGTGCTAACGAATACTTGCAGGATCCAATGAGAGGTGGCAAGGACCAGATGTTTGAAGACTTATTAACCATTATCCACGCCAATGATGCAGACGCCCTTTCAAAAGATGCGGTGGCTCCTCCACGAAGACGGCTTGTACCTGAATTCATGTTGCAGTTGGCTCGTAGTGTCAGCCCTTTCTGACCATTTTCCTTTCATTCCAACTATCATAC
The DNA here is from genome assembly GCF_013401445.1 of Tripterygium wilfordii. Classification (NCBI taxonomy): domain Eukaryota; kingdom Viridiplantae; phylum Streptophyta; class Magnoliopsida; order Celastrales; family Celastraceae; genus Tripterygium; species Tripterygium wilfordii. The sequence continues at coordinate 11,139,636 of NC_052233.1, read as the reverse complement.
CCCCCAACAAACTTATAAGTTGTCGATTCAATGTCCTTCGTACATACTGTAATAGATCCCAAATTACAAGTCTCTTTGTTCTGTGTTTAGCTTTATACCATTTTGAGAAAACTTGTAAGAAGTCGATTCGTGTTGCAGTTAGCGCGTAGGCACCATCACTGGCTAGGCATGCTCTTTCTTGACCTGCCAAAGAAGAAATATAATTCTGTTGTAGATTGCTGGTCTCTTTGATGCACCGTCTTCTTACAACAACAGTCCTATTTATAGCAGAGTTGTGCAACTGTCATTGGGAATTAGGACAAAATTTAAGATAAAAAGTTGGTATTGGCAGAATGACAGTTGATTAGAATGGAATAACTGATCACTTGGAGAGCAATTACATGTAATAGCATCAGATACGTTGCTTAGGCTTTATTTATATTGTCAGTTACCAACTTATAGTATATTCTGATGCCATGCACGATGCATGAATGAGCGGACGCAGGGTTTCTGTTAGGGGGCAAAGTTATGTGGGAGGTCCGGAGGTAGTACCCTAGGAAAGTTTTATGATTGTCTATTGATTATGCCTTCAAATCATACAAAAATCAATACTAAAAATAAATTTTTTTATAAAATAGCGATAATTAATACTCTAAAGTTGATTTACAAATTTTCTCGATGATTTTTCATATTTTTCATGCTTTCATGCATGCTTGGCTTCAGTCTCAAGAGCAACAAAATGAATTTGGTTCTTGATTCGGTTTTGACATGATTGGATTGTTTTCAGTTAAGCACAACAAATCAATTGCAATGACAGATTAAGTTAAAAAGTCATTATCTCTGCCAAGGAGAGCATAAAAATGATATGTCACATTGATTTGAGGCACCAGTTTACATATAAGCTATGGTTCAAAATAGCGGGCGAGTACTTTCATGGTCACGTCGCTCAGGGAGGATTGCTATACTAATCGCCCCTACACGTCTTTTTCTATACCAAAAAAATAATTAGATGAATCCCAAAGACTGTAAATCCTCGCTAATGAAGGCGTTTATTCGATAGATTGATTTAGGGTTGTAGACTTGTAGCCACCTAAGGCTAGCTCATTACTTTTGCTTTGAAGAAATTAATCAAAACTTTGAGAGCTTTTTCTCTCTATCTCATCAATTCTAGTGTTGATGTTCTTGGCTAAACGTTGGTTTAGCCTTGATCGTAGTTTCCAACTGCGTCATGTGTTTTCTGAGGCTTGAATCATGCTGCATAAATACTGTTAAATTTCCAACAGTGAACACAATGACTTCTTTAAATACGTATTTTATTTAATAGGCCAAGCCTAAAAGGACATAGACATGGATACAAAACATGATGAAAAACTAGTATAGCTCCTTAATGTTAATAAGGACAGCCATGAATCAACTGCTTCATGGACATATTTTCACATGCTGCATCCACTAGCTCATTCTCTTATGCTTTAGCAGCTGACTTGCCTCCTGTTGCCTGTCATAATTCACCAAAAAAAAAAAAACAATCAGATCACTGCAGAAACAAATTGAATGAGTATGGATATAGTTTATGTATGTGTGTGTGTGTATGTATATATGCAACCTTCTTCCTAGGCTCCCGAGGCTTCTGCTCGGTTTTCTTAGGCGCCGGCTTTGAGGCCGGGGCTTTGGGGGTAGTAGCACCAGGTTTAGTTGCAGGCTCTTTTTTAGTCTGACCACTTGATTGAGTCCCAGCAGCAGGTTTCTCAGCCTTCATTGATGCCATTCTTCTTAAGAAAATTAAGCTGCTTTAGAAGAAGAAGAGTATTTACTAAACGTTGCTGGACTGAGTAGAAGTTACAACAATACATGTGTATTTATAGCTGATCAAAGGCGAATAATAATACACAAAACAAGTGGTGATAGATGGGTGGTTGATGGAGGAATAGAATAATAGCTGAAACTAGAGAGCTTTTGCTTGTTAATTATGCATACTTTCACTGCCATTATTTGATGCTTATTCTAGTTTGATTGTAGATTTTTCCAGGGCACAAACAAAAGTGGAATTGATGTGAACATTTCAGTCTGAAAATGAATTGGGTGGCTTAATACATTAATTTGATGTTACACCATTTTTTACAGATGCTGAATTGAAATTTTCTATCTTCTTCATCCGAGAACAACTCAATAGACGTGTCCTTTTTGGATATAGCCCACTAACCTCAAACTCAAGCCGGCCGGCTGGCCAGACGAGACACGAGCAAACCCGTTCTACAGATTAGTTGGGTCGAGGCCTAGTATAAACTACTTGGAAATAATTGCGGCAATTTAGAATCGAACTTCCAATATCGGGTGAGATGTCCTAGGTTGGGACTAGTTAGGCTATTGCCAAATGGTTTCTATGTTCTTCATGTTTAATTGATAAATAAGAATGGCATGTACCTAGAAACTGTTAAGAGAAAAGATAGATTAAGAGATTGTCAAATGTGAAAGAAATCCTGAAATTCACAAGGTGAAGAATTTTGTCTAATTATAATGAAGGGATTGATGCCAGAGTTTTGGTAACAATAGACACTCATGCGGCATGCATCAAACAGGCCTAAATTTGGGCTTGATACTTCCAAGCCCAGCCCAGCCCAGCCCAGCCCGCCTGAAAGACAGCTTTATCACTAGGGCTTTTTGGACAAATGATTCTCCATGTTCCACCTTTCCAATTTGCAACTTTTCAGACCGAAAAGAAACCCAATTTCTAGGGTTTAGCTTTTTGAGATTCAATCTCGTTCATGGCTGGCTGCCAAGGAAATCGAGGTCGATATACCTGAAGATGTGATGATTGAAATCCTCTCGAGGTTCCGGCGAATTCTCTTATGCGATTCAGGTGTGTCTGCAAAGCCTGGAAGCTTGGTGTGATCTCTTCAGAAACTCTCTATCACCCAACACCATCTCAGACAAATCGACATCAGCAACAACAATGTCAGCTTCTCTACAAGGTGAATGTGTCTTTGTGAAGCATGATAACTACCTACAAGGTGAATGTGTCTCCTTGTTCTCTACTGCCATGGATGTTGGTAATGACAAATTCAGTCTCAACGAAAGCATTGAATTACTCAAATTTCGGTATCCGAGGTTTCTCGGTATGCAATGGATTACTCTGTAGAGATTACTATTCGCTGAAGATTGCACTTTTTCCCCTATCAAACTTCACGAAGACACTGACATTGATGAAGGTTTATATTGGCCGGCTTTCAGAGAAGATGATGCTACATTTATCTTGTCCTTTGACTTGGCAGATGAAGTGTTCGAAGAAGTGCCACTGCTGGATTTTGGAGTTCCTTTGATTTATGCTCGGGAACTTACAGTCTTCAATGGATTACTTGCTGTAATTCTTGATAGAATGAAGGGGACGGATAAATTTTTTGATGAAGCCTGGTGTACAGGAATATTGGGTAAAACAAGTGAGTGTTGGACCTATTGAAGGTCTTAAGAGGCCTCTAGGATTTTGGTTCAACATGGGATAATTTTTGGAAGGCATAGATGGGCAGTTGATCTTGCATGACCTGCATACTCAAGAGATGATAACTCTTCACGGCCTTGGTAAGTATTTCAAAGTCGTAAACTATATGGAGATTCTTGTTCCAATCAATGGTAGTCCAGAGGATGAGGTTGGAACTTTGTTTACAGTTCACACAAGGAACTACGAGTGAATGAAGAATCAAATAAGGAAGAAAGGTACAGTCCTTTTGCTTGGCATGCATGAATTAGATATTTTGTTGTAGTTGCTTTTTCTTGAACAGAATGAAAGCATGAAACTCTTATTGTCCATGCTAGCTAATAACTGTTAGGATGAAACCCAGATTTTATAACTAGGCTAGCTATTAGTTAGAGCAACTTGAAACTCTGAACTGAAGGAGAGACAGAACAGGGTTTGTACTTTTACATGGTATGTAGGAATTACAATAGTTGCATCAGTCACATATCATGTTGTAAAACTTCTTGGAGTTTTAATAGCAAAGGTGTTGTTTTTTATTTTCTTCTATAATGTATAGGATGGAAAACAAAAAATCACCAATTGATATGAATTACCCCTGTGAAATTTAAAAGAAGTTGGTTTTTCAAATTTCAATAATCAAGTTTGGTAAAATTTGCTTGTATTTGGTTGCATGAGCCAACCTAAACTTCTTGAATCACATTTACCAGCGGGATTAGTTAGGTCTAATTTTGCTGATAACTTGATTAGTTTCTCTACTCCAACAAATACAATTTGGTGATCTGAAACTAAATGGTCAGTGAGGTTGTCCCAATCTTAGAGCTACATAAGCCAAAAGTCTATATCCCACCAACATAAGCAGCAGAGCTGACACATCCATCCATTTATGATCAAGACCCAGGTACTTGATTGCTGGAAAATCCATTACTCTGCAATGCATCCTTAGTCCACAATCATAAACCTCATTTGCTGAATACTGTACTCCAATCAGAAGCTTATAGCAATAGTGACTGAATGAGATGTACTTCAGCCAAGATATGAAGGGTGGGATGTGCTGAATGTAATATCCCCCAGCTAGTAAGAACACAAGCATTGTCACAGATGCTAATGTCGTCGCCTGCTTTACTTCCATCAGAATTGCCCCTAGTGCTAAGCCTAGCCCTTGAGAGACCAGCACATTGAAAAGAATGATTAAGAGGGTTAGTATAAATGTGACTAATGAAGGCTTGAGACCACCCATCCAGTATGAGATTGTAACAAAGACTGTAGGGAGAACAAGCTCCATTGGCAAGTCACCGGCTGTTCTGGCGAAGAAGTACGAGGAGAGACGGTACATCCCAGAGGAACGTTCTTTTATCAGCATCGGTCGTTCTTGAGGGAACGTGAAGATGGCGTTGAACATTGGATAGAAGCCCCAGAATATTGAGAAAAAGAAAAGAAGTCCAACCTATTCAAAAGTTTGGACATAAACAGTATTAGACTGCTGATGAACGTTCTTTTATCAACAATTAGGATAGTTGAGGCGAAAAACACTGAGATCTATAAAACTGCTGATTAACAGGGAGAATGTAGGGTCGTAGTACCTGATCTTGGATGTGCGACGTATCAGAATGCCACCACAGAAGGCCTGACAGGATTGAAACAGACAATACTTGAAAAATTCGGAGAGCCGAATAGGATTCATGTTTCCTCTCTTGTAAACCCCTTCTCAGCAGCACCTTGAATTCCAACCACCAGCTGCTAGTCCATTGATTCTCCCTCACTGCATACAACTCAAACCAATTGATAAGTTCAAAATCTTTTAATGTATGCAGAAATTTGTTTACTTTTGAGATTTTAATTCTCTTACATCTCAGTTTCCCTGACTTGAAATGGATTGGATCCTGAGAAGTTGTTTGAATCTCAGCTTTCAAGAGAGGATATAGGTTCTTCTTGTAAGATGATATCAGAGACTGTTTGATTGAATTCTGATCATCATGATGATGTGATATGCCGGTAGTGGTTAAATCTAGTTGGTCATCCTGTTTGGTGTCCGGGGCTATACCTGCATAACAAATATATATATAGAAAATAATATGTAACTTAAAATATAGCAACATCAAATTTCATTTTTCAACTTGTTCAAGCGACCAAGAAAATATTCAATGGTCCTAAAAACACTACGTTATCTTTGTTAATGTGGTGCTCCAGAATCAATATGGTCCTAAAAACACTACGTCATCTCTGTTATTGTGGTGCTCCAGAATCAATAAGATACAATGGATGATCAATTTTATAAGATACAACGGATGATCAATTTTGTTTTATAACCTGAAAAATTCATAGCCCAACGGTCACTTTGTGATCTTTGGGCCAGATCTAAATCCCGAGCTGCACCCTCACTATATAACGGGTAATCATAAAGAAGTGTAGAAGGAATTACATACCATTAGCTAGATCAAGCAGAAAATCAGCAGGGTTCATGAAATTAATTTCGGGCTCGAACCCAATGGAGCCGAAATACTCCATGACCCGACCCGCATGCCCGCTATAAATCGGGCACCCGTCCGCTAACACCACGACCTTATCAAACATCCTATACAACCTACTCGAAGGTTGATGGATCGTAGTAACCACGGTCCTACCTCCCCTTACAAGGCCTCTAAAAGTGGCCACAATGCGCTGGGCCGTGGTTGAGTCCAGCCCAGAAGTGGGCTCATCAAGCAATAACAAACTCGGGTTCACCAGCATCTCCTGCCCAATACTGACCCGTTTACGTTCCCCACCCGAGATCCCCCGGAGCAGGGGCCCACCCACCACACTATTACGACACCGTGTTAGCCCGAGTTGCATAATAATCAACTCAGCTTGCTGAATCTTTCCTTCCTTGCCAAGTTCCTTCGGGAGTCGCAAGAACGCGGCGTAAGTTAGCGTCTCCAGCACAGTCAAATGGGGATATAACACGTCATCTTGGCTCACAAAACCCGTCTTGCGCTTCATGGAGCTCGAAAATGGATGCCCGTTATATGTTATCCGACCCGATATCTTCCCTGGTAGACGACCCGCGAGTGCGGTTAAGAGAGTGGTCTTTCCGCTACCGGATGGGCCCAGCATCGCCACTAGCTCACCGGGTCGGACAATTCCGCTGATGCCATTTAGTATAGTTCGGGTTGGTTTTGGATCCTGCGAAGAGCAGCACCCGCCTTTTCCGGGTGCCAAATCAACATTATATGTCACATCTTCAAACTGCACCATCCAAAATGTACAATAAAATTTAGTTGAATCAATTAAGGTCAAATAAATTATGTGATGAAGATTTTAATTAATGTTCATATATTATGTCAAATAGGTCATTTGAAATATATAAACATTTGTAATTGGGTCTCTGAAAGAAAAACGTCTCAAATTAGATTATTGAATGATTCGAATTTCAACAATTGAGTCACCGCTTGTTTCCATGCGTTTTTTGTTTTCATTTTCCAAAAAATATTTTAAAAATCTGGAAAATGCGTTTGTTTGTTCATTTTAGAAAACATAAAAGTAGTTAAAATGACTTGAAAACATAAATCAAAAAATTAAAGTTTCCTATTTTATGTTTCCAAAAAATAAAAACAGAAAACAAACCAAACTGATCCTAATAATTCTTAAGTTTTAGATGAGGGAATGACATCATATTCCAAGATCACTGAATAACTTTCAAGAAAATTAAGGGTACTATATAAACATAGCGAAAATTGAAAGAAAAGAGTACCTTGAGAGTCACAGGGAGTAAGGATTCACCTAGAATGGAGAATCTTGGGGGATCATGTTGTTTGTTGTCTGGATCTTCCAAGCATGGACTGACATTACCAGAAGAACTGGAAGGCATGGTGCTGTTAGCAGGATGACTATTGTTGCCTGGAAGAGTACTACTGGTTTCTTGCTGATCAGGGGGCATCATTTTGAGAAATGTAAACGTAAGGTTTGAATTTATGGAGAAGAAGAAGAAGAGAAAGAGTAGAACCAGTCACATGCAGTGCAAGAACTAAGAAGAAGAGATGAATAAGTGACTTTATATAAAGGGAGAGGAAAGGCACGAGAAGTGGGTCTTGGTGGGTTCCATGCTGTATATAAGTAAGTAAGTAGTATTAATTATAGGGGAGATGTATTGATTAATGATTATTGATTATTGATCAAATTGTAATTATTATTATTATTATTTTTTTTGCATTTGTGTCTACGTGTTTGAATAGAAATCACTAGGATATCTTGTTACGCCACGTGGATTTAAAGAGTTGAATTTTGTAACAAATATAATAAAATCATGGCAATTTCAGAATTTAATCATTACCATTATTTCCATAATATCATATTATTATTATTATTATTATTATTTACATCCAAATTATTAGTTAGAGTAATAAAAATGGTGTGTATCATCCAAGTGATCAAGGTTCGAATCCCTCTCCCCTGTTTCAAAAAAATATATTATTATTATTTATACGCATATGTGAATGTAATTTCGAGTATTTTGAGTCCTAAATATGCAATATATTCAAGATTGTCAAGCATATTCTATTAAACTTGTTTGTCTAGTTTCCATTGTTATTATTGAGCCCGCAAAACTTTCTTAGGCCGAGAGTGGGTGAAAAAAAAAATATTTTCCGAATAAGTCCTAAATATTTTGAATTATCTAGTATACCCTATTAAACTTAATTGTTTGTATAGTTTCGATGGTAATTTAAATTCCTAAAAATCTCAATCTGAGCCCACAAAATTTTCCCAAATTGAACCTTCTTGAAATTCTTAAAAAAGAAAACTACGCAATATATATATACGTATATATGTTATATTCCATTTATCATGGTTGTTGAAATTAAGTACACGACACGTTAACCTCTTCGTATTGTCAAATTACTATTTAAGGTTACCCAATTGGTTGATGAACAATGATAGCAGATCATATTGGCACTTACTTTATTCAATCTGCATTATATGTTGTAATAAAAATTAAAAACTAAAAAGAAAAATCCATGCACAGCCTGTGTTTGAGGTGACCATCCAATAGGGCATTTTGTTTTTAATTATAATATATATATAACGACTTTATCTCATGTCGAATTGGGTAATGCATTTTCTAAATCTAAGAATCAATGACGACAATCCAAATAGAAGAAAGTTGTGCATGCCTATCACGGACAATATTAATTTATAGTGTTTGGATTAAATTTCCGATAAACCTTAATAATGTTGCAATATATTAATTAATTAAGAAGTCACATACAAATTATATGTGTAGGTGTTGGATAGAAATTGAAGTCCAACCAACACCAGCCCCCAGTGTGTTTTCTTTATAAGGTAAAATAGCATCTCCTTTTGCCTAACTAAAGTTGAAGGTGTTGGGGGGTTCCTCGTGCCCTTTTTGAGGTGGCAAATGCCTATTCACTTAGAGAGATGGTGGGGCTCTTATTATGTTGTGGTTCCCATACAAGACTTCTAATTCATAGTCTATCTTCTGTGTACTCCCACATCGGTTAGTTTAGTTCCTCTGGAGTAGTATATAAGTTCCCACTACAACACACTTTTTTGCCTGTGATGAAATATTCACGGGTAGTGTGTTGTAGTATTGCTTACATCTACTTTAGTTGTATCTAAAAAAAAAAAGACTTCTAATTCATAGTCGAGTCACCATCATTAAAAGCCTTACCCCCCTTGTATATACGTATATAATATATATGTATACACATTGTTTTTCAGTCACATGATATATAAGTTTTGGAGGCCTCTAAATACCCAACATTAACAAGCACTAGTCTTATTTGTTGTCAATATAGAGCGATTGACGGTCAGAGTTAAATGCTTGCCCATCTATTCGGTATAGTTGGGATTCTGAGTTAAAAAAAAAAAAAGGAATATAGGAGTGCTCAACTACGTCTAATATTATTGTGATGTTCCTATTTCTTTAATTTTTGAATACACAGAAAAAATGGACATCTGTAAATTTAAAGTTGCCGACATCTGCACCTGATAACTCGTGTATTGGAGTGTGTGTATATATATATATATATTCATGATTATCAAAATCATTATGAGGTCTAGTTTACTGTATCAATTTCAAAAGATTAAAGTGCCACACATGCATTGTCTATAAACCTAGACCATCAATGTTGCTAACATTATCTACAAAACCAATGGAACTCCTTCAAAAGTCATAGACAAGCACTTAGATTCTCTGGTAGAAAAATATTGCACATACTTTTAATAGGAAAGCTTTTACTGTGTAAAAACAGTAAATCAGATTCTTATGAAACATATAGTTTGGCACCATGAACATGAGACAAGTGTCCATGGGTTCTTTTGCAAAGGCATGCACTCTTTTCTTTCCTTCCACTACTTGGAGATAATGCATCTTTTAGTGCCCTTTAATTTGTTTTCCTTTCCTTTTTTCTTTTCCTCTTTTTTTTTTTTAAAAAAAAAAAACGTGTGATGCAAACATGATGTGATTGGAACTGTTTGAGATCCTTTACTGAAATTGGAATTTGTGAGATTAATTTAGGTCAAACTTCCTAACTAATCACAAGCGTTTTTCCTGAAGTCAAATTAGTATGAACTGATGCTGGGTCTGAAAAGACAAAGTCATGCGGGTCAATATGGATTAATCTAAAGTGGACAAAATATTACTAGCGCGAAAGGACAAATTGATACAATCTCTCTCAAATAATTATATTGCCTCCAACTAGTTTGCAATTGGAAATCACAGTATTACAGTTTTTTGGATACAATGTTGTCTTGATTACATATATGCACATTGCAAATATTGAATATATACTTTAACAAATGTGATGTAAGTATGTAACAACAGAAGATCATTCAATATAAACACTTTTTTTTTTCATCCGATCCTCGAAAACAAATTTTCAAAATCACTATTTATAAGATGAAAATATTGAAATGACATGTCTATTCACAAGTGTTTTAAATATTTTATTTTCCAAAAGAAGCAAGTGAAAAATTAAAGAAGGATAAAGCTACTCGATGTCTATCCAAAATCGCGATTTTGTTTCCACGTACGTCCATGCATATCAAACCAAAAAAAAGGTGTAAAATTCAAGAACAATAAAGATAGATACGATATCACATTTCTTCCATAGCATCCATTGTATAAACTCCATTTGTTAGGGAGTGTGGATTAAGAGATTTGGGGAGAATGGAAGAAAAGTGAACGAAAGGAAGAGAAGGGGAAGAGAATGCGGAATGTATAGTATTTTTTCTCTCTCATGTTTGGATAGATAAAAAAAATGATTTGTTATTTCTCTTGTTTGGATATCCATTATAAAAGAAAATAAAGGAAAGGAAATTTGTTTAATTTATTAATTTATCCATATTTTTATGTTAAAATATTACATACAACTGTACAAGTGTAAAACAAATTTTCCACTTATAGATAATTTAATTCTAGCTTCATTTCCCTCCAAATGATCCCATTTTTGGAAGAACGTATTTTGATAAAAATTTATTGAAATTTTCCGGCCTCAATTTTCATTTAATCCTTTCCTTTATTTATTTTTTTGAAATTATCCAAATAATGGGTTTGAAAGGAAACATCATTCTCATTCTCTTCTCGATCCAAATACGCTTTAATAGTTTAATAGGCACGCATTGAAAGTTGGAAAAAGAAATAGAAACAAACTTTTTCTTTTTTATTTGCATGGTCTGGTACTCTGGTTTACGTTATTTTCTCAAAAGATTTGAAAGTGAAAAAGGTTTTAACATTACTAACTACAGTCGTGCACGGTACCTTGTTTGTTATGATATATATATATATATATATAGATAGAGGACGACCATGTCAAATATTAAAGCTGGGAAACACACCCGAGACAGCCACCAGAAAATGCACTAAATTACAAGGGCTTTTTGATGAAAAGTACCTACCATATACCAATTCATAAATCATGATTCTTTCTTTTGAATCTTGTCTATTTTGGTTGAGACCAACAAAGGACAATAAGTGATACAAAACTTAGTACAATCTATGATTGAATGCACACACAAGCCATATGCATCAATGTACTTACCATATTGAAAATTATTAGGGTTTTTACGAACACATTTTGAACAATAGATGTAGATTGCTGCGAAAAACAAACTATCTTACGAGAGACTTAGTTTTGAGAATCAAACTGGAATAGCCTAGTTAGTTATCAGTCTTGACCAAAGGTGTATATCTGTCGGGTTTGGCATGTTGTGCACGTGGTTTGTTCAGTCCGAGTTTAGGTCTAACTTAATTGTCAAAAAAGAGAAGTTTGGTGGTGCCGTTCTCCATTTTTTTTAAAAAAATAGTTATGAGATTATTAGGGTTTCATCAATTATCGAAATTACAATGTTGAAAAGGTTCATTAATGATGTCATAACTAAACATGCATGAATGGCCACCACATACTAATTCAAAATTATATGATAAGAGTAATAGAGAGAGGCAAGAAATTAAAGTTTGTCGATGACGTGTAACGAGAACGCCAGCATACGTGGACAAAAGGACAAATCAAATGTGTGTGCTGCCTAAAATACCATTAATTTGAGGGTGCAATAAGAGCACTAAGAGAAAGCACCATATATCTAGTAGCTAGTGCAAATTGGCCTCCACCATTAACAAGGCAGATGCCAAACAATGCATTCTATATGTTGTTCTAAAGTGAAGCATCCACTCAATTAACTATATCTATTGATCATATCCAAGTTAAACCCACTACTACATATAATTAATGCATATATAATGAATATTATTATTCATTATAATCTCTTTTCTCCCTAAAATCAAAGACTTCTAAAAAATATCTATTATTTTTACTTTTTTAGTGTGTAAATCGATTGGCAAATTGAATTTAAGTAGAAAAAGTATCGTCTTAATTTAAAAATATTTAATATCACTCTCTGCATTGTACGGATTGCCTAGAAAAGGGTCAGCAAAATTGGACGCTTGAATATTATCGGGTCTTTTTAATTAGATAAGGATGTTACGTGTACTTGTTTGATTATATCTTTGGGCTTCGGGTTGATGGTTGTTTTGGTATGCCACCACGATCATGAGTTCAGACCAATTGAGAGTATTTTTCTGGGATTTTCTCGATTTCGTGGGTTTTAGTGTCCACTTTTAAGGAGGGGTTAGGTCTGTTGGGCTATTAGGGTGGAGTTCAGACCAGCATGGGATCAAACTATTTTCATCATTAATTAAGATATATTTTATTTGACCAACAAAGATGCATATATTTATTAACTATGTACATTAAGGGTCCGTTTGGATGAGCTCTTTTTGGAGCATTTATACTAGTTAGTATAAATGTTCCATGTCATCCAAACAATAATTTTTTGGCACCTATTCCGAAGCATTTTCGTGGAGCATTTCTACTACTTTTAAAATGCTCCAACTTTGTACAATTTCACAATTTTTGACAAGCTTTTTCCTATTTTGTCCCAGGTCTATTATTGATATGTCATATACCCTTATTTGACATAAGTGACGAACTCGACTCTCACCTCCAGTTACCGTGTTGCTCGTACTGAATAAATAAATAAATTAATTAATTAAATTAAATTAAATTGGTAATTGATTAATTACATTATTTATTATTTGTATGTTTGGATACAACTTATACAATTAAAATATATAATACCCCTGCACGTAATTTATCACAATATGCTACACAACACAAATGTTAACAACAAATGTTCAATCAAACACCTGCCCAGCATTCAAGCAGCATATCTGCTACTAAAATTGTCCAGCATTTTTGTTATCACCATTTCTACTGGCCTATTTACAAATGCTCTACCAAACTAGCCCTAAATATTGGAGATTTGATCATAGCTAGTCCACATTGGTATTATTATATGATTTTGTACTTGTTTTGGAGGCAAACAAGTGTAATGTTGGCTATATGCGTCCTATGTGTCAATGCCACATCGATCGATGATATGTTCATAGGACGATTATATATTTACTTTTTTAATTATTACTTTGAACTTGACCTAGCCCTTCTTAATTAATACCAAAATTATCACTTTTGCTTTCGGTAATTGTCTTTTAAGGTCAAATTGATTGTAGAGATTTGGTAGGCACAAGTTGAGATGATAAAGTAGCTTTTGACTTGAAAGCAAGATTAATAAAAAAAAAAAAAAAGTCATTAATGATCATGTCAATTTACATGCTGATTTTGACTAATTGGATTTTCCCATGTTAAAAAATTCAAAAGTCCAAATATATCAAAGAGTTTGTTCATTATGGGTCACAGGCCCCGCTCAGATTTGTTCTTCATGGCATTGACATTGGTTCGTAAGCCCAAAAAATGCATCCTTACGAGATTGGAGTGACGCAGTTAATGCACTAAGATCACACAAGGATATTGTTGGCTTTGATCCAAGATATTGTCCGACTCCTCAACGAATACCCAATATGTAGATGTATTGACGGTTTGATCATAATTAAGGTGGTGGAGGTGGTGGTCATTATCATATATGCATCGATCACTCGTGATCCTTATATATGTAGTACGCACATATGTATATATGGGTTTGGGCCGTTTGGCCTATCTCACTAAGCAAAGTCATTATTTATTAATTAATTCCCATATAATTAATTAGTTTCTTCTTTGCCAGCTATGTACGGCCTCCATTTTTTTGATATGATTTCGATTCTTTATTCAACTCTAAATAAATGGAGCACTATGATGCATGAATTACTTAATAAATAATGACTTTGCTTAGTGAGAGATATACCATTATATATGTCATATGTGTAAAATATATGTAATGGTATAAAATATATGTAGTCAAAAAGCATGATTAATGTTTTCACTTATTAATATATATGTATAAAAAATAGCACATGATCATGTTTTTTCTTCTTGATAAACAGCATATCGTGTTTAGAATGTATCTCTAATCCAAACTAATGCATATTTAGTTTTGTATGAACATGTAGAAGTCAGGGAACCAACCACTTCGGGGATAACCTAGAATTTCTTGAGATAGACTAATTACACAAACTCTTTCAAGCCAAGAGTTGGCAACCCTAGCTATTACTATGCGTATGTTGTGGCTTCGTAGAAACAAGTATGTCCATTAGGGTACCCTAACGCATCCTACTCAAGTAGCACATCAAGGTATTCTCACAGCTGAGGGTTAGGGGTCTGTTCAAGTGGTGGAGGGTAATTTGTCTAGTTCAGCCTCCATTAGCAATGTTGACTCAGATTTACAAATTTGGAGAGCTCCTACGTTAAACTTCATTAAGGCAAATTGGGATGCAACCATTAGTTTGCAAACCAGACGTACGGGATTTGGAGTAATTTACAGAGATGTTTGCGGTGATGTGTTGGCTTGTAGTTTAGAGGTGAGGAGGACGATGATGGAGCCTATTTTAGCTGAGGTTATGACAGCATTACATGCGATTAAGTTGGCGGGTGAGTTGGGGCTTCATTATCTTGTCTTTGAAGGTGATTCTTCAGTAATTGTTGAAGCAATACAACGAGGGGGGAATAACCTGTCAGTGTGTGGACCTGTGATTATAGAGATCCGGAGACTATTACAAAGTTTTTCAAGCTGGAGTATTGTTCATGTGTGGCGTACAGCTAATAGGGTTGCCCATTCTTTAGCCAAATTAGCCCCTCAATACAAGAAATGCATGTGTGGATTGAAGACACCCCGAGCTCAATAATGCAGATTGTTCAGGTTGAGAAGGAGTCAGCTGGAGTTGTAAATGAAGATTGATATATTGATATTCTACAAGTAGTCATGCTATAGGGTTGGAGCAGCTCTATCTTTCTTTTATTAGTGTTTTGTTAAAGTTTTTGTTTATTCCACCTTAATGGTAGTCAGAGTGTCTGTTGGCCTCCATTTCTATTACTCCTTTGGTGGGTACATGAAATATATATCTGGGCTAAGACCTTTCAAATAAAAAAAAATCAAATTTAGAAGGATATCTACAACAATTGTCTTGCAAAAAACTTGTCAAAACTCTTTTAACATACCAAATGTTAATTTTTGGCATGCATACATGCACTATCTAAACTTTATAGCAAAACCAATTGTATATACCAACAAATGTAAATTAATTGTGTCACCTCGAATTTTCAACTAGTACATCTCCATCTTCCACCAATTTGGTTCAATCTCAACCTTTCTTTAGAGCAATAATAATAATATCAATTATAGTGTGACATG